>NC_050576.1:269396082-269697194 GCF_011100635.1 Trichosurus vulpecula | reverse complement strand
TTTGTCTAGCACTTGATACAGTACCTAGCAACAGTAGGAGCTTAATAAATGTTTGCTAATTGACCGATTGAATCGGCCATTTTCTGACACTGGGCTGAGAGTTCTTTCCACCCCAACTCCAACCCCATCACAACCACACATGCTCCATAGATCTCTAGCACGCCAGTAAAATCTTAATTCTCATGCAAATTTCTGCCCAGCCTCTCTTAATCTTGTCTTAACCAATATTTGGTATCTTGCAGACTGTAGCTAAAATCCTTGTCATGACTTGCTTAAAGTAACTGAAACCTTGCTGGGTTTGCATTCAATTGATGGAATCACTAGAGTCATGCTTCCAAGTGGAACAGAACAAGCTCACATTTTCCTTTACACCTGACTTTTGTCTGAGACTTCATCAGTTTTAAATGTTTCCGTTTCTGTGCCACCCTAGCGCCCTCTGCCGGTCATATTCTGATCATTTGCAGACTGTTTTCTCTCCAGCCCTGAGCAATTCGGGAAATGGACTGGTACTGGAGAACCAAAACTTTTAACCTATTCTCTCCAATATGTGTTAAGACAACTTTATGATAGATAGATAGATAGATGGATAGATAGATAGATAGATAGATAGATGGATAGATAGAGATAGATGTGTTTATGTATATGTATGTTGTATGTACATGTATATGTGTATGTATGTACTCACACATATGCATATGTATGCATATATACATATACACATATATACACACATATATACATATACATATGTCCTATACCCCCTCTATATCTTGAAGGGCATGGGACTGCCATATCCAAAAGGGGTATAGACTGAAGTAAATCCTCACCCCACTCTGGTTTATAACATCTTTGCCTCAAACAACTCTACATCATTGAATTTAACCCCTTCATACTATGGGAGAATTGAAATCAGTAGTTTCATTTCTTGATTCCTCCTGATACAAAGACTACTGTATTCTCTGAACAAAGATTACAAGTAGAACACTTCCATTTTGTCTTTTTTCTTTATTTTTAATGGGATTATGCCATTAGAAATATACAATACTGTCCTAAACAGTACACACTGCATAGTCCCATGGGAGGAATAGATGAGTAACAAGAAGACAAGGAATGAGAAGGAAAGAATAGGAAGTTTTAAGTTAAAAGGTTGGAAAAAGGAGAGGATGCACTCTCCTCCCTCTTTATTGTAGTAGATAAAACCAAAGGCACAAAAAAGAAGGGAGAGGGGCCATGTAAGCAAACATTTCGGTTGCACATCCTGCTGCAGAGGTCAAGTCTGAACTGTCCATCCTTTGCATTTCTCATAAAGGAATTCCACTTTAAGGCTGGCCATTTGGTATGGTGGAAAGGGGGCTGAATTGAGAGTTCTAACAATTAGAGCTGTTCATAAATTGAATGGGCTGCCTTCAGAGATGGTGTTTCCCACCCAAAGGAGGTCCTCAGGCAGAGTCTGCATGACCACTTGTTGGGTATTTTGTATTAAGGATTCCTTTTAAGGTATAGGATAGTTTTTCCATTGCAGAATCCATGGCTCCTGTCTCTGAGGAAGTTAATCTACCTATCTTTGGACTCTTGCCCTGAGGACCAGCCATGTTGATTGGTGACCCAATGAGTACAAACTTGTCCATGTCTAACTAGCTGGCTCCAGAACATGCTTCATTGTCACAGCCATCCATTTAGACATCCTGCCTGAGAATGCTCATCGACCCCCGGCAACTCCTCTACCCCCACTTTCTACCTCTTGTTCTGGAATAGTATCATGAAGTTTGGAAAGGACTTGTCAGTTGACTTTCCTAAGCATCCACTCACCACCCCTGTGATTTCCCTGCCCAGAATTCCTTTCCCTGAATGAGATTTCCCTATATGAATAGAATCTCCTTGAGGGCAGAGGCTATCTCTTTTCATTTCTGTATCTTCAACACAGTGCCTGGCACATAATTAAGTACCTAATCAATGTTTTTTCCTTCATTTATTCACTCATTAATTCGTCCATTCAACTATGCTTTATGGATAGCACTTCTCAAGGTTGAACTCTAAGAATCTTAAGTTAGATACTTTCCTCACCTGCTGTAGCATCTCCTGGAGCTCTAGGGCAACTCTTGCTGGAATCCAAGCACAGGATTGCGAACCCTCCTTGGAAACTCTCCAAGAGACCTTGCCCTAATCCTTTACACATTTCTAAACTTCCCTGCTGTCTAAAATTCATTTCCAGGCAACAAGACCCCTTCACCCTGAGCATGCTTGGCTTCCTATATTCAAATACATGTTACACCCAATCCCTATTTCCTTTGCCCTCTTCTACCTCTGCCATTGGGACTAAATGCCTGATTCTGGCATCTTCCCCTTCTCCCATTGCTACCACATACTCCTGGCCACATGGGTACATTCTTTATGGTTAATTCACAAGAAAAATACAAATCCAGAAATAAAACTCCAGAAGTACACTTACAGATCTCTAATCAAATCTTTTAAAGTTCCCCATGGACAGTTCTTTCCCAAACCACAAAACTGCCTGGCCCATCCCCAGGCAGATAAGGAGAATTCCTACAGGAGGCACTCCTGCTTCTGTAGACATTTAAGAATTTTCAAACCTTCAGCTTTCCCTGAATCACCTTCAGCTAGAGAGCTCCAACCATTATACTTACTGTTGTCAATAGCAACCCTAGATTCTACATGGCCTTGGACACTGTAGGGCTAGCTTAGCCCTTGCTGATTCACTGTGATTCCGTTTCTTGATCTGTGCTGATTTGGCATCCCCCTACCTGACCACCCTAAATCAGTCTCATTTGTACATTCTACAATCTCAGAGACAGTCCCATCCCCTCTGCACCTGATGCTCTGGCTGCTTTCAGCACCACAGAACAAGAAATCCCTCTGTCACCTTTGATCTCATCATCAAGCCATGATTGACACTACCTACCTTAGGTTCCTGTCTCCTCTGATTGGAGGCTGGAGGGTGGAGTACCCAGCTCCTCTCAATGCTTTCCTTTTTCAAGGGCAGAAACTAGACTTTCTGACTCACTGGTCTGTCTGGTTTCAACTCCACAGAAAAAGATGGCCCGCACCCGGGACGCCTTGGTGTTCCTCCCCCCATTCTGCTTCCCTTTTCCTCCCCACTTTTGTGTGTTATCTTCCCCTCATTGTGGTAGAGCCTTCCATCCAATCAGCCACAGACACACTGTATGTTGACCCTGACATAGTGATGTCATTTTGGACCTCTTCAGGAATGAAGGACAGCAACCAACCCCATTAAATTATAAGCTCCCTGAGGACAAGGACTGCTTTCTTTTTATTAACCATCCCCAGAGCTTAGTCCAATGCCTTGTTTTTGTTGTTGTCTGTCTGTCTGACTCTTCATGACCCCATTTTGAGTTTTCTTGGCAAAGGTACTGGAGTGTTTGCTGTTTTCTTCTCCAGCTCATTTTACAGATGAGGAAACTGAGGCAAACAGGATGAAGTGACTTTCCCAGGGTCACAAAGCTAGTAAGTGTCTCAGGTCAGACTTGAACTCAGGTCCTCCTGACTCCAGGGCCTGTGTTCTCTATCCACAGCTCCCCATAGCTGCCCTATTTCAATCTTAGCATATATAAACTATAACTCATCATATGCACTCAGTTCTACCCCACCCTGAAAATTAGCTCTTCTTCCAAACTTTTATATTTCTTTTGAGGGCATCAACATCCCCTCTCAGTAATTTAGATTTTCACCCTCAAAGTCATCCTTGACATTTCTCTCTCTCTTTACCAAGTATTCATTAACTGTTATTGTATACCAGCTAGCTGGCACAGTGGACAGAGAGCTTGGCTTGGATTCAGGAAGAATCATCTTCCTGAGTTCGAATCTGGCCTCAGACACTTACTAGCTGTGCGACCCTGGGCAAGTCACTAAACCCGGTTTCCCTGTTTCCTCATATGCAAAATGAGCCAGAGAAGGAAATCTTTGCCAAGAAAATCACCCCAAATGAGGTCACAAAGAGTGGGACATGACTAAAAAACACAATTGAACAACTACATGCCAGGCATTGTATATGCTAAGTGCTAGGGACATAAAAAATCAAAACCACTTCTTGCCCTCGTGGACTTTACAGTTTACTGGAGAGACGATGTGTAGAAATAAGAACATACGTATTCTACTGAATAGGTAGAAGTTAATAAATGAATATTTATTAAACACCTACTATATGCTAAGCACTGGGGATAGAAAAAGAGGCAAAAAGGCAATGGCACTATAAACTGGGAGGGGGTGGGGGGACCAGGAAAGGTCTCCTGTAGGAAGTGACCCTTTAACTGGATCTTTTTCTTTTTGGAAAGGCAATCAGGATTAAGTGACTTGCCCAGGGTCACACAGGTGGTAAGTATCAAGTCTCTGAGGCCATATTTGAATTCAGATCCTCTTTACTCCAGGGCCAGTGCTCTGCTCACTGTGCCACCTAGCTGGCCCCCTTTAACTGAAGAAAGCCAGGGATTCTAAGAGTCCAAGGTTTAGAGGTAGAGCGTTCTAGCATAGGGAACAAAGGCATGATGGAATATCCTCCACAATGAAATGGGCTAAGGGAATGGAGTTTCCTGTGGAAGGATAAGTAATCAATCACCGTTCCCTATCAGCTCTATTTCTACATCTCTCGCCTCCATTGCCATCTATCTATTCATGATTACTACCCTAGTTCAGGTCTTCACCAACTTTCACCTAAAATCCCATAACAGCCTATTAATTGGTATCCCTGCTTCCAGTCTCCCCCTTTCTTAATCCATCTTCCACACCGCTGCCAAAATAATCTTCTTAAAGCATAGGTCTGACCATGTGTGACTCCCCTACTCAAAAAACTTCAGTAGTTCCCCATGACCTTTGAGAAAAAAAACCACAAGCTTCCCTTCCTGGCATTCAAAGCCCTCCATCATCTGACTGTAACCTCCCTTTTCCAGATTATTTCACATTTCATGCCTTCCGATCCTCTATGTTGTGATCTAACGGGACTACTAGCCACTTGCCATACTCAGCATGCCATCTCTTACCTGATTGCATTTGCATAGTTTGTACCGCTTACCTGGAATGTATCTCCTCCTCAACTCTGACTCTCAGAACATCTATCCACTTACGGTACCTCCTCTATAGGCCTGAAATGGGCCCTAATGCACTCTCCTGCTAAGGGAGAGTTATTCCCTAAAGTACTTGAACCAAGGGCAGCCTCCTTGGCTTCCATGAATTTGAAAAG
The DNA here is from genome assembly GCF_011100635.1 of Trichosurus vulpecula. Taxonomy (NCBI): domain Eukaryota; kingdom Metazoa; phylum Chordata; class Mammalia; order Diprotodontia; family Phalangeridae; genus Trichosurus; species Trichosurus vulpecula. The sequence goes on along the minus strand of NC_050576.1, from coordinate 269,691,982 downwards.
GATGTAGAGCTTTGATCAGTTTCTCCTGGACATTGCAATTCCTTCATATGGCCCAAATGCCTCTCCAGACAAGTGATTGTATGTCAGCATCCACACTCAGGAAGGGAAAAAGAAAATCATACACAAGACTCACAAGGCCCAAAAGCAGTCTTTAGAGCTGCTTGGAGACAAGAATGGGGCCGTCTGGCCAGATTTCAATGGTGTGGCAGCCCCAAATATGGCTTCCTAGCTTTCTCTTTTTTTATAGGAAGAGTTCTCTCTTGGATGCCTGCTAGAGATGCTTCCTCCTTTTCTGGGAATCCAGGGTGATGATTCATGGAGTGTAAGGTGCTACCTCTGCTCTGAGAGCTACACTTTGGGATCTTTGAGTACTATTTGGTTGAGTAGGGTAAGAATAAAGGGGAAGGGGGGAAGAGAACAAGCATTTATTAAGCACCTACTGCATACTTGCCAGGTACTGTGCTAAGCACTTTACAAATCATAATAATTATTATTATGATGGTTAACATTTGTATAGAGTTTCCTTTGTGCCAGGCCCTGCATTAAGTGTTTTCTCTGCTTCTGTTTTCTCCATGTTCAAGGTGATGACCTTTCCCTTGAACTAGTGAATGTAATTAAAGTAAGATTGTTGACCCCTTTAAAATTGCCTTTCCTTTAGAAAAGCAGATCAAAGAACATTTGCTGGCAGGCCATCCTGGGTGTGCCAGGGTGCTTGCTGTTATACAAGACTACTAGGAAAAGGGGAATGAAGATCTCAACAAGGCCTTACTAACTGTGTATAAATGTGCAAATGCATGGGGATGCTCTACAGCATGCAATGTTCATTCATCAGCAAAAAAAAAAATCTTAAATTTAATTATTCTTAAACACAGCAATATAGGGAAAGGAGAAAAGAGAGGGAGTAAGCATTTATAGAGCACCTACTATATACTAAGCGCTTTGCCAATAGCATCTTATTTGTTCTCATAACAATCCTAAGAGATAGGTGATATTATTACTTCCATTTTGCAGTTGAGGAAACTGTGCCAAACATTTATTTAATGACTCACCTATGGCTGTGGCCAAATTTGAATTCAGATCTTGCTGATTCCAGGTTCAAGGCTGTCACCTACCTGCTCATGCCTTTACAACAACCCTGTAAGATGTGTGCTATTATTATTATTATTGCCCATTTTACAGGTGAGGAAACTGAGGCAAACATTGGTTAAGTGATGTGACCAGAATCACACCTCTAAGTGTCTGAGACCAGATCTGAACTCAGGTCTTCTGGCTTCCAGGTACAGCATTCTATCCACTGCGCCACCCAGCAGGCCATTCCTTCCTCCCTAATAGACTCTCCATAATCACCCTATGCCCTCTATCACCATGCCCATCCTTAGGCATAGATGAGTCATACAATAAAAAGGCATTTATTTCATTGCTCTATGGAGGTTGGGGAGTAATGTATCAGTAACCCAAGAAGACAAGTTAGATCCAAAGCTGTTTCTATTCTATCTTAGAGGCCATAGCAAGACACTGAAACTTGGGGAAAGGAGAGACATAGTTAGAGCTATGCTTTAGTTGGTATTTACCAACTTGGCAGCTGTGTGGAGCATGGATTGGAGTGGGGAAAGTAGGAGGTTGCTCTAATGGTGACCATACGAATCCAGACTGTAAGTGATGAGAGGCAGAATTTCTAACTCTTCCTCCAATGCCATGGTTCATCTCTTTAATAGAGGCTTCAAAAATAACTTTAGCTCTATTTTTAAATGACAAGTTTTAAGATGCAGTCAATCATCCAGATGTTTCTTCTTAATATCATGCCAAACATCTGACTAGATTCATTTCTTTTTTTAATAATGTCAGTCCGTTGGCAGATTAGAAGGATGTCGTAATCATAGGAAGTTTTGATTTCAGCAAAGCATCTGAAAACTTCATATACATAAAATTGGGGAATGTGGCTGATTACATAATTAAGTATATTTACATTCAGAGGAACAACCAGCTCCACAGAGTGTTGGTTAAGGGATTGCTATTAGCTGGAGGAAGTTCTCTAGTGTCAGGATGCAGGGTTCAGTTCTTGGTTGTGCTCTTTCCCATATTATAATCGATAACCTGGGTGAAGAAGACGTTAAAGGTGTGCTTGTCAAATCTGCAAATGGTGCAAATCTGGGAAGGATGTTGAATGTATTAAGTGGCAGAATAGAGATTTTAAATAGCCTCAAATCCACTCATTCATGGGTAGAAATTAATTGGGGTAGAATCCTGAAGCAAGACTACCAACATGAAGTAGCTGTGTGGTACCAGAGAGTGGTGGACCTGGAACCAGGATGATGTGAATTCAAATTCAATCCCACACACTTATTAGCTGTGTAACCTTGGGCAGATTGCTTAGCTTCTATTTGTCTCAATTTCCTCATCTGTAAAGTGGGGATAATAATAGCACCTTCACCCCAGAATTGTTGTAAGCATAAAATGAGATAATATTTATAAAGTATAAAGTAAATATTATTGCTAAGATGAAATTTAACCAGGATAAATGCAAATTCCTGCCTTTATGTTAAAAAAAATCAACTGTACAGATTCAAAAGAGAATGCCAGACAAAATAATAATTCAAACAAAAAAGACCCAAAATTTTCAGTTGATGTCATCATCATAAGAGTAACAAACTTTATATAGCACTCCCTATGTACCAGGCACTGTGCTAATCACTTTACACATGTTGTTTCATTTGATCCTCACGATAACCCTGGGAGTTAAGTACTATTATTATCCCCATTTTACAGATGAAGAAACTGAGGCAAGCAGAAGTTAAATGACTTGCCCAGGACCACACAGCTAGTAAGAGTCTGAGGTCAGATTTGAACTCACGTCTTCCTGACTTCAGGTCCCATTCTCTACTCTGCCACCTAAAGGGGTCAACAGTATAATTCAGTTGCTAAAAAAATAAATGCAATCACATACTCCTTTATTTGAATAGATCTCTTATCTGATTAGTACAGCCATCTCCTTCAAATGGTTGAGATCACCATCTCCCTAGGTCTTCTCCCTCTAGGACTTGTTACCCAATTCCTTCCATAAATCTTCCACAAAGGATTCTCCCAGTGTGCTGAAGGCTTTCTTCTGAAATAAAAGGAATGCAAGAAATAAAAGAGGCACATCCCAAGTACTCTCTTCTACAATCAGCCTACCTCCTTTATTGAATGTTCTTAAAGCTATTCCTTGTGAACAAGTAATTGTTGGTCATATGCTGCAGCCTACTCAGACTCAACATGTGCCTTTCCATTTATATATTAAATAATATATATTTCCTTATATACTCATGTGGGTAGAACTAGAACCAATGAGTGTGTGTATGTCTATATCTATATATCTCAATATTGACATCTATATTAATATATATAAACATTTACTTATGTAGAGATGGATGAATGGATGGATGGATGGACGGACAGACAGACAGACAGATAGATAGATAGATAGATAGATAGATAGATAGATAGATAGATAGATAGACAGATAGATAGATAGATGGGTGGATGGATGAATGAATAGATAGACATAAATCATAGAGAGGAAGGTTCCACACAATAAAAGGAAAAACTTTCCAGGAAAGTTCCTGACAGAAGGAGTTCTCCATTGAGAAAAGACTAGAATTCCAGAAATACACACGCAAAAAGTGAGACTTTAAATAGTCCACATTCTATTACAGAGAGTGGTGGTCAGGCAGTGTTGGCCAGGGAGTGGAGTTTGTTTATGGGAAATCATAAAGATTGCAAGTGGAGCCATATGGCGACTGGTTGTCCTATTTTTTCATTAGCAATGATACTCTTGACTTGAGACCATCTGGTTATTGCTTTCATATTACTGTGGAATATAATCTGTGACACTTGAACATAGTTCTGGAAATTCAGAACTATGTTCTTTCTTTTCTCCCATTACAAATGTGTATGTCCAAGCAAAATAAATTCCCATGTTAGCCATATCCAAAAAATTAAATTTTAAAAAAATGCCTCAAAAAAGAAAAAAGAAAAGACTAGATAACCATCTGTCTGATGCTATAAATGGGGGTTCCTGTCTAAGTAGAAAAATAGATTCAATTAGCACCAAGGTCTCTTCCAATCCTGTGATTGGATGACTTGAGCAATGACCTTGCAGATGCAGTCCTGGGCTTGGAATTAGGAAGACCCATTTAGACATTAACTAGCAGTGTTCTAGTTGCTTGGCCACTCTGACCCTCTGTTTCTTTATCTGTAAAATGAGAATCCTAGTATGAGAATCAAATGAGATATGTATAGAGCACTTTATAAACCTTAAGACGCTATAGAAAGATGAACAATTATTGTTGATGGATAATAACAGAGCTATAGGTATTACAAATCCTTCTGTTTAAGTGATGCATTCTGGTCCAGTAGAAAGATTCAGTTCCTCATCCTCTTTCACAGTAGCCTCCTAATTGATTTCCCTGCCTCCAGTCTCTCTCCTTTCCAATTCATCCTCCACGATTGATACATATCATCCTGCCAAACTGATATTACTAAAGCACAGGTTTGATGATGTCACTCCCCTTCTCAAGAAGTTTCCCTGGCTCCCTTTTGCCTTTAGGATAAATTAATTATAATTAGGATCCCTTATGAAAGTGCTGATTGGGACACGTACGGCTAGCATATACAAATTTTTAAAGACCCTCATGCTACCCCAAATGCTGCAGTACATGCTCTTTAAATTAATCCCCACAAGTTCCATTGCAATGTTTCTGAGTGACAAAGAAGTCCTCTTAGTTGGAGCCACCTCTAGTTCTGATTGCCGGTGAGAAGGAGAAAGGACGACCTTTGAAGAAGGGACACGTGGGTTCAGGAAAATGCCCGGCAGAGCTTAGCAGACCTGTCTAAGATCCCAGCCCAGAGAGTTGGGATCAAACTGTGGTGAAATAATTTACTGGTCAAAGACATCAGTGCCAAACAGTCAATGGGAATCAACCTAGTTGTGTTAAGTAGGGAGAAAGCGTAGCCTTGGTAATATTCAGGCAGCTAGATAAGGCCACGTCTTGTTCAAGGTAATTAAACACAAATGCCACTTCAGAGTCCTGATGTAAATAAATAGTGTAGGGCACTCTTAAGTGGTTTTATAAAAAGATCTCACAAAATATAAATGGCTCTCATAAACTTTAACCCACAGGCAGCATAAAATTTCTAGTATTTCTTTAGCAAGCAATAAATATTCTATTTGTTCTGTCCTTTCACAATAAGACCAGGCACTTACAGAGAGCTTTAAGTTTTGCAAAGTACTTTATCTCTAAATCTACATCTATCTCTATCTCTATCTCTGCCTACATAAAATCACACACTTGAGTTTCACAACAACCCTCTGAATCAAGTAATAATATTATTCCTACTCTCCAGATGAGGCGACTGAGGCTGGGAGTGACTTGCCAAGGGTTACACAACTACTGCCTAAGATAAGAATTAAACTCAAGTCTTCCTGACTCCAAATCAGTGGTTCTCAAAGTCTGGTCCCAAAGTGTCATCCAAAGTGGGAATCCCCAAGACCCTTTCAGGGCGGTCCACGAAGTCAAAACTATCTTTATAATAATACTAAAACATTTTAACTTCTAATGTGATAAATATCAATAAGTATAACCCACAAAAACAAAAGCTCTTTGGGGCTCTCAATAATTTTTAGGAGCATGTGTTGTTCCAGTCATATCCAACTCTTCCTGAGCCCATTTGAGGTTTTCTTGACAAAGATACTAGGATGATTTGCCTTTTCCTTCTTGGAGCAGCAACCACACTGGCATATTCAGGATGGGTGCTAGCACAGGTCCTTAGATCTGCTTTACCAGGAAAGATAGCTGTTTAAGGGGTCAACAATCTTTAATTACATTCACCAGTTCAGGGGAAAAGTCAGCAGCCTGAACTTCAGAGAAAATAAAAACAGAAAAAGTACAAGCATAGAAATAAAGACCAACAGACAGGGCTCTGACTGCCTGAATCAAAGCAATATTGCTATACACTTTACATTCACCACTGGATCAAGAGAACCTTTACATCTGAGCAGTTGGGGGGTTTGAACATATAGCTACTCAGAGTCTCTACCAGGAAATCAAAAGTCCTCCTCATAAGCTAACCCCCAAAGCAAAATACCAACTCAGAGTATATATCCATTTCTCAGAGCCAGAAAACATCACAACCCTCGTGACTCAGTGCCTAATCAACTTAGTACCAAAAGGTGTGAAAGCCATCTAACAAGCAAGCCTCCCCTAAGCAAGCTTCCCTTAATGGGCTTCGCATGAGGCCTATTAATATGTGGGGAAGATCTTACATCCCATTAACATTACACTTCTCCAGCTCATTTTTACAGATAAAGAATTGAGGTAAACAGAATTAAGTAGCATGCCCAAAGTCATACACCTAACAAGTGTCTGAAGTCAGATTTGAACCGATAAAGATGAGTCTTCCATATTCTAAACCCGGTGCTCTATCCACTGCACCACCTAGCTGCCCTTTGAAGAACATAAGGGGGTCTAAGACCAAAAAGTTTGAAAACCACTGTACAATACTATGCCCTGCAGGCCATGTAAGCATCCCAATACGGAAAATTCCCATAATTTTATTCTCTAGTATCCATGGATGATTCCTAAATACTGCGGTCAAGAAGGATTACTACTTTTCCCCTCAACCTGCTCTAGTGACTCCATAACTGTTCTAACAGAGTACCGAGATCACCCAAAGTTCTTACATTGAAGCCCTTTTATTGTTTTGACCCAGAACTAATTTAAAGTCAATGCCTTGAATAAATAGACTACAAGAGAGGACACATCTTCCACAGATAAATATTTACAGAGGCACTTGAACAACTACCAAAGGAAAGTCAGATTGTCTTAAATAGTCTCCTTGGAGCCACCGTGTTATTTTAAAAGCAATAATGTTTATAGTAAAAATATTTTGTTTTCATAAGAAATAAGTAACATTTAAACATTGGAACTTCTCCAAGAAGAAACTCAAGAAAATTGGCCTGGAAATTAAGAGGCTGAAATTGTAGGCTCTGTACCAGTCCTTACATTACTCTGTGATTGTAAACTAGTTGCTAACACTCTATTAGCTACTGTTTTTTTCCAATACAAAACAGTAGTACAGTACTCCTCTTTATGATCTAAGACAATTCCAAAGGACCCATGATGCTATGCACCTCTAGAGAGGGAACTGTGAAATCTGAGCACAGATTAAAGCATACTTTTTTAAATTTTCTTTACTTTTCTTGTTTTGTGTGTGTGTGTATGTGTTTTCTCTTGCAACATGGCAAATGATAGTGATGGAATTCATGCTAGAAAAGACCATGTCTTCTTTGAACCAAGTCTCTGGTGTTCGCCTCAGGCATGGCTCATCCCAGTCAATAATCCTTTCAACTGTTTCATGGCTGCCCTCATTGTCTGCACCTGGCTGCATTCCAGGCTATTTACTACTCCTTAATCCCATCTAGACCCCTTCTCTGTTACCTCTAGGTCACCCCAGCCTATTGGCCACTCCTAGATTACATCCAGATCTTCCCACAGTATTTCTGTATAAAAAGTCCATCTTGCCACCACCACCACCCCCATTATATTGCTCAAATTCTTAAAATCTGGCCAATTGCACAGACTCACTAGGAATCTCACCTACCCCAACCAGTGTTTTAATAAACTTTGTTACTTGGACTGAAAGAAGGCTTGAGTGAAATTCTTTCAAGGTAGACCCATGCCTTTTGCCCTTGAATTTCAGGGTTCCCAGCACTCCTAGACCACAACAGCTAATATAACTTCACATGTGTAATTATATCACATTGCTTACCTTCTCAAGAGGTAGGGGAAGAACAGGAGGGAAGGAAAGAATTTGGAACTCAAAATTTTACAAATGAATACTAAGGTTTTTTTACATGAATGCTAAAATTTAACAAAATATTCACATGTAAAAATGTAAATATTTAACAATATGTAAATTTAACAATTTAACAAAATATGAATATTGAACAAAATAAAAGTATATTTTTTCAAAAAGAAATACTCCTATTTGTTCTAGTTATAGGAATTCTAAGTTTCTCATTTTGACTTTTCCATATGTTGGGTGGGGGTAAGGAGCAGGGATCAGAAATGAAAGGGATAGTAGGGTGGGAAAAGTAGGATGACAAGGAATCATCAGCAATGATACATTAGAAAGCTGTGTGACCAGGAAATCACTTTACCTCTGGGCCTCACCTGGCAAGTAAGACAATTGGATCATGTGATCTTCCAGATTCTTTTCAGCTATGGTGGTCTCCTCCGACCAGATGTGACTAGTCTCTCAAGGTCAGGAGAAATCCTCCCTCTTCCTTTTCATTGTCAAAACATTAGCTTGTGGCAAAGGAGAAAGGAAGTTGGAGCTTGTACTCCTGGCCAATATAGTGAAACCTTCGAACCTTCAGAGGAAGCCATCGTTTATATATCTGAGACTCAGATTTTTATGAGTGCTATTGGTGACAGCCTCTAACCAAATGATCATACCCTTTGACACTGTAATACCACTACTGACGTTGAGGAGGTCAAAGACAGAGAAGCCCTTGTGAAAGCCATTCACAGCAGCCATGTTCATGCAGCAACAACTGGAAGAAAAGTGGGTGCCCATCATTTAGAGAAGAGCTGAAAAAAAATTTTGCATATGAATCGAATGGGATATTATTACAACAGAGGAAATGACAGATATGAAGAATTCAAAGAAACATGGGGAAATCTGTATGAATTTCTGCAGAGGGAAGGAAACAAAGTCAGGAAAGTGGCTATACTTTGATTCCAGCAACGGAAGTGAAGAGAAGCCAAAAATGAAACTCTATGCACAGTGATTATAATGATGAACTTTGAACATTACAAAAAGCAATGGAGATGCATCTTCCTCCCCTCAGTAGGTTATCCATGCCTTTTTCAGTAGGTTAGTGGTGCCTTGGGGCAAAGACCGGCTCACCACATGCTAGTTACAGCTCTGACATGCAATGATTATTTCAGACCTATAGATGGAGAACGAAGGAATAACAGAGCTAATTTGATAATCAGCCAAACTCATAAATGCAGGGTTGATATATTTAGGGAGGTTATATCACATTATAGTCTCACATGGTGAAGGAACATTTTATTCTTTTGTACCAAAGTGAGAACAGAAGAGGACTAGTTGGCCACCTACATGGTGGTAGTTTGAATTGTTGCCAAAGGGACATCAAAAGTCTACCAACCATGATGCCCCAAATTCCTAGCATTAAAACCCTTTCTCTTGTTAGATCATTGGCCCCCTCTCAAATGCAAACAGGTTTCTTAAAAGTGATAAAACACATTGACTCATTTGTACCTATTTTGATAGCATTCCTTTGGAGGTACTTTATATTTTATGAAGCACTTCACATGCATTGTTTCATTCAGTGCTCATAACAACCCTGCTAGGTAAATAGTGCCTCTGTAATTTCCCCGATTTGCATATCAGGAAGCTGTAGGAAATGACTTTCCTAATTTTGTGTAGTTAGTAAATGGTAGAGCTGGGATGTGGGCCCCCGTTTTCAGAATATAAATCCATTGTTCTTTTTCTCAGTTCACTATTATCTTAGTCCTTCTCCTGGATTTATTTATCAGATTACCAATCAGGGACTAGGACCCCGGGGCAAAGGACATTGAAAAGGCAAATTTTGAAGAGAAGTCAGAACAGTCTGGCACATGGCTTCTCGGGGAGGGCAAGGGCAAAGGAGGCAGAGATAGCTACCTGGAGACATCAGGGCAGCGCTAAGGGGTAGGGGAGCGGAAGGGAACCCGGGAGGGAGGGACGACCAGAGAGAAGAGGTACAGGGAGAAGATCTAAAGCAAGCACAGTCAACGCAGCATTTTTTTTTAAACTTTCAAAAATGCCATATACAGAGGAGCTGATATGTGGCTTGAAATTATGTTCGCTGTTAAGCCCACAAGTAAATGTAAAGGAACAAATGTTTTTTCCACCTTGCTCGGTAACTACCGCATGGTTTAATGACACCAATATCCCTGGGGACTGTGCAGCACGATGTGCTGTCTGAGCTAGGCTGTTTGCGCAGCAAATCTGACGTCCGTGCCGGGATGACAGTATAGACTTTGCAAAAGAGGTGGCGAATTTTTTTAAAGTGTTATTTATAATAATGAGCAGAATTGAGCTTCTCCAGCTGCCTCCCTTAGAATTTTCTGGCTTAGCTGCCCTTGTAAGAAGTCAGGGTCACAGACTGAAGCTGTTTCCAAGCATTCCGTTTTTGCATTTAGCACAAGAAGAAAAAGAAAAAAAGCCCCACAGAATGAGATCAAATTGTAAGCCTAAGACAAAGGTTCTCCTTCTCAGACAACAGGGATGATGAAGTTTCAGTTGACCCAGCCCTGGAGTAGCAGGAGCACAGATGGGCTCGTGCATAGCGCCGCCGTCCCTCTGCCCCAAGATTAATTGGAGCATTTGTTCCACGTCACAGCAGAATGTGACCATAGCCTCATGTGACTTGTGGTAAGGGCAAAATGTACGTCACTCGGTGATATGTAGTCTGAGCATCCCTTGTAACGTCTGGTTGTGAATATCAAAGACGTTCTTTTTTAACTGTGCTCTACATGGAATGAGATGATTTATCCCGGGGTTGAATCAATATATTTCGATCCAAATGTCATGAGCTGATTAAGAATTACTTCATAGCCAAAATTCAATTTGGAAGAAATTAATTAAGATAAGAAAGCCAGACAACCATATTAAATATATCCACATTCTGTACATCTATGACAGCTTATCTAAGTAAGGAGCACTGCCAGGAGCTCATTTGTTTTTCTGAAGGTATAAACTGTTCTTTGTACAATTGTAATGGGGGCAGGGCAGGAATGATTATTATCTAACGAGAAGCCAGTCTTTAAAGCATGCGTTGCATCACCCCTTACTTGGGGGTTATATGGAGCAAGCACAATGTTTCTAATCCAAAAAAAAAAAAAAATGGTGGCTTGGTGAGCCTTCTTCTACCCATGGGGGACTGACAGGCTCATATTGTGAAGACAGAAAGCCTTCTAATTAGCTAAAGAGCTGGAATTGAGGGTGCATGCAAAAAGGTTTGAACTAAACTTTTGTTCTCTTCTCCCCTTGGCTTTTAAATGAGGAGAACTATTGAGATCCATCAAGTCAGGAAGGGACATGGGCTGCCTCATTTTCCCATTCAGTCATCACATGACTGTGAGCACATGGAACTCCCATTTCTTCTGTTTCTTTTGGGTTTCTTCTTTTCTGATCTTAGATGAATGAGTATGGAGAAATAGAAATGAATAGGTTAGAACCTTATGCTCTTTGAAAGGTGAGAAGAGCTCCCAAAGGTCCATTCAGTAATTGTAGTAGGTCACCATAGGTCACCAGAGCTAGAAGCAGCAGCAGAACATCCCTTTGTAAAGTCCAGAACATCCCTTTGTAAAAGTTAATTGATATCAGCTGGTTGATTGACATGTGTGTGGGTAGAGCACACCAGACGGGGGCTCCTGGGTGACAGTACAAAGCCACAGCCCCTAAGGGTTACTCCTGGAGCCCTGAGGGAAGGCCTAGTTATCTGCCCCCTGGTTACTCAACCTGCCAGTATGAGTGAAGATTGAGAGAATGAGGAAACACATAGGAGAACTATACACTATCATTTTTTGAGAAATTCTAGGTTTCTCTCCTTCCTTTGAGTATGACTTGAAGTAGTTCTCACTTTCTTCTCTGTTCTACTTCCCTAACATTACTACTTTCTACAATTGCCTTCTATTGGTCAGAGTTTTATGCACAAGAATAGCATGTAATCAGGAGGATTTTTTATATAATATCTTATTTCCCCCCAATTACATTAAAAACAATTTTTAATTTTTTTTATTTTGAGTTTTTAATTCTTTCCCTCCCTCTCTTCTTCTCTCCTTGAGACAGTAAGCAATCTCATACAGGTTATAAATGTACCATCATGTAAAACATATTTTCATATTAGTAATATTGTAGAAGAGAAAAAGAAGGAAGGAAGGAAGGGAGGGAGGTGGGGGGAAGGAGGGAGGGAGGGGGTGGGAAGGAGGGAAAGAAGGAAGGAAGGAAAGAAAGAAAGAGAGAGTGAAAGAAAGAAAGAAAGAAAGAGAAAGGAAGGAAGGAAGGAAGGAAGGAAGGAAGGAAGGAAGGAAGGAAGAAAGAAAGAAAGAAAGAAAGAAAGAAAGAAAGAAAGAAAGAAAGAAAGAAAGAAAGAAAGAAAGGAGGAAGGAAGGAATGGAGGGAAGGAGGAAGAAAGTGAAAAATCATATGCTTCAGTCTGTATTCAGATTCCATCAGTTCTTTCCAGGAGGATTTTTTTAAATGAGAGATTTAGAGCAGAGGCAGACTTCTGTGAAGTGATACAGAGTGAGGAAAAGAGAAAATCAGGGGGAAAAAATCTATACAATGACTGCAACAACATAAACTAAAAGATCACTAAAAGGAAGCTGAACTCTGAGCAGCTGAAAAATGGATAATGAAATTAGAGAGAACACAATGAAAATGCTTCCCTCTTCTCATCTGATCAGTGGGGACTACCAGAGCAGAATGTTGCATACATTGTCAGACTGGTCACTATTGATTGTTTTTGCTTAACTGTTTGCTGGCTTGTTTTGGCTATAAGGCCTGGTTCAATGGGACAGGTGGGTATACACAAAAATGACTGATATAAAAAGTTAAAGGCATCAATAAAACATTTTGGTTTTTAAGCCTCCAGTAGAATTTGAATTCCTCCAAGGCAGAAATCATTTTTCATTTTATCTTTGTATGGAAAAAATCATGGTATTACTAAACTTCTGCAGAATAATCACCATTGTGGAAAGAACTTAAGAAAGAAAAAACCCAAATTTTCCATTTTAACCACGGGCACAAAGAACTGCAAAACTTGCAGAAGCCATTAAACCATGTTTAAAGCATGAAAATCATGGGATTTGAAGTCATTTTTATGAAACAAATGCTATGACAGAGTTCAATAACCCAAACTGGAAGCTTCTGAAACACATAAAGTGCCCTATCTGACAATATATTTGAATGCAGATTTTTAGTGGATGGAAATTGTGTTAATTATCATCCCTTTCCTATTCCAAATCAAAAGAGATAATTTAGATTAAATGCTTTGCAAACCTTTAAGCTATATGTCTGTGAATTATCATCATCATCATCATCATCACGTTGTTCTACTCTCATTATTATTATCATCTCTAAACTCCTTGGCTTATTCAAAGAGCCATCAAGAAACTAGGACTTTAATCAAGCAGGTTTAAAATATAAATAATGCTCTAAGGTCTAGCTAGTGCAGCATAATTATGTTCCCCATCATTGATCAAAGTATCTTGAAGTTTATTTTCACACACCCTGAAAGAGTGAAATCAATTGGATATAAATAACCAAGGTTGTTCTTGGTAGAGGCTAAGGGCAAAGCACACTCCACTTCTCTCCCTGCCCCCAACGCTAGTAGCTTTCTTTAAAAGAAACCAGGTCAGAATGAACATCAATGGAAGCCTTAAAAGGAACAAAAGAAGTCCCAGTAAGAACACAGCTCGAATAGTACATATGGAAAAATGGAATATCCCAATTTGCTTTGGTTATAGTTCTGGTTATGGAGGGAGTGGGAGACTGCTTAGTTATGGGTATATACACACACATACACACACACACACACACACACACACACACACACATATATATATACATACATATATGTGTGTATAGAGTATATATACTTTATATACATATAATGTAAATAACAATATATTATATAACACATACATGTACAATCTATAATAACATATCATAACATATTATATAATATATAATATAAATACTATATATATAAATATATAAATACACATGTAAATAAGTAAATAAATACAGCTATCAGGAAAAGAAAATGGAGAGAAAGAGGGAGAGGGAAAAGGAGTTTATATATATATATGAACTTCAGGGAGGGTGGTGTGTGATTAAAGATCTTCCACACCCATTCAATAGGCCTCAGGTGGAGCTAGTTAAGGGAAGCTTCTCAGGTGAAGCCAGTTAAGGGAAGCTTGATTAGGAGAGGCTTGATTGTAAGCAGGTCTACGTCCTTTACTTACTAGGTACAAAGTCTCAGGCCTACACCCTTTCACTGACTAGGTGTGACGCCCTCAGGCCCTAAAAGAGTATATATACGCAGAAGATAGCCATTGAGGGGAGAGAATTCAGGAATCAGAAGAGAAGCTAGAATTCAGCCCAAGGAGAAGGAGTAAGAACTCCATGTCGACAGAGCTACAGAGAGAGTACAGTGCGAAGAGTAGAAATCAGGGAGCTTTGGAGCCCAGAAAACTGAGAGGGGAGAGAACAAAGGCAAGCAGACAGGATTTGTGAGTGTTTATGGGGAAGCCCCAGAAGAGGGGAAGGTTACAGCATGACTTCGGTCCCTGCTTTGATATTGTGCTTTAAGTTCTTTGCTGTTGTGATGAAGTGGACTTATTGGTTTGGGGATATAATTGCTGCTATGTCGATTTGGAGTCATTGGTTTGGGGATTTGATCCTCTGGTGTTTGAATAGATGTTTTACTTCTTCTGCCTTCCATATGGGGAGTCTCTTATATCCTATGATACAGAACTATACAGGCATAATCACAAACATTATAGATGTTGTGTTTATTGCCTTAATGATACAGGTGGGTTTTTGGCACCATTAAGTACTGCCATCTCTTTTTGTCCCCAGGTGGTCTCCTATGACATATTGAACAGAGCACTGAACCTGGAGGCATGAAGGCCTGGGTTTTATGTTTACTCTGTGACCCTGGATGAGTGATTTAATCCTTCTTATCCTCAACTTTCTCATCTGCAAAATGGGGATAATAGTAGTACCTACCTCCCAGAGAGTTGTGAAAATCAAGTAAGATTAGTTTATGCAAAGTGCTTTGCTAACTTTAAAGGGTTAACTATGTAACAGTGATTCTGTGGCCTCGATGCCTGAAAGCCAGGTGTATCATAATACCTCATCTCTCTCCTAGGATTTTTCAGTCCTCTTAGGGGGTTGTTTATGAAAGACAAAATGGCAAAGTAGATAAAGCCAGGAAGACCACCTCTCTAGGTAAGTTTCAGTGATGCTCTGCACATGCACCAGATGCCATTGCATACCATATTTCAATTCAATAAACATGTATTATTGCCTTCCCTCTAGTACTACTTCTGATTTATCCTGCATATAGCTTGCTTTGTATATATTTGTTTGCATGTTGTCTCCCCCATTAGATTGTAAGCTTCTTCAGGGCAAGGGCTATCTAAGTAGCAGAGCAGGTACCAACCTGCATTGATAGGAGGAATTTCTTCATCAGGGAATTCCCTTGACCAGTGAAATAACAGATCCAGTCTCTATTCCCTCCTATTCTTTCCCATCCCATCCTATTCGATTCTATCCCCTAGCCTTATCTTTCATCTAAATGTGAATTTTTATTTCATCTAAATGAAAATTCACAAATGTGAACAAAATCAAAATAAAATGAAATAAGGTTAAATTAATACTTTACCCAAAAAGCCCTACTGGGCAGATAAGAACTTGTCATAAAGTAGATGTAAATTCATGTGTTGGTGGAGGGAGCTCCCCTGGGCTGAAAGTATCAGTCTTTCGAAGTATTCTATCTAAGCAATCCTGATCAACCTGCCAAGGTTAAAGGGAATTGAGGATTTGTTTGCCCCTCCATAAGAAGTATGTGGATGTATCCATTTGTACCTCATTGAGAGGGTCAAGGCTTTTTCCTGGGCCTGGGAACCTGTTGACCCTTTCATACATGTGAAAGGTGATTGATAAGGCCTCAACCATCACATGGTGACTTGTTTGACTGAAATTATCATGGAAAAGAGGAGCAGAGAGCAGGCCAGTAAGAAAGAAGAAAGAAGAGGAAGAGAGGAGAGAAGGGAATGAAAGGGAAGGATGAAGAACGTCTTCACAGCTAAAAAAGGGTAGGGGATGAGAAAGCCCACATACATCCCCCAGTCCGGGAGCCATTAATGGTACTCTGACAGAGGCACATGCCAGTAGTGTGTACTCCCCAACATGGAGCTGTAAAGGCAGCCCTGAGAGCCAGTGGCAGAACCTTTTAGCCACAAGACCCAAGGGGAAACTAGGCCCAGCCAGCTAGATAGAAGCCAGACTTGTGTCACTTAGCTCCAGAGAGCAGAACCAGGAACAGTTCTAGGTAGCAGAGAAAGTCCAACTTGCAAAGGTGGAATGTGCTCTTACAGAGCTGTTACAAAGCGTTATGAGTTTCTCCTTCTTGGAAGGTGTCAGGCAGAGACTGGATGACCACTTGTCAAGTATATGATAGTGGAAGCTCATTTGGTGTATGGGTTGTCAACTGTGGTCCCTGCCAACCATCGCTCTCTGTGAGTCTGACCTGCCAAAGCCTGTGATTCACTTACAGAGCCTTCAAGGACACATGTCACTTGCATGCTATGATGAGGCATTGGAGCAGAACTTTAGGGGGAGTCTATCGTCTTCCTTTGAAAGTCAACCAAATTTGTGGATAGTTCCTGGATGAAGGCATCAGTTAAAATGTCATAGGAGGCAAAAACAAAGACTGCATCATGCAGTGAGCAATTCAAATGTTTCTTTCTCTCTCCCTCCACCTCTTCTCCACTGGAAAGAAATGTTTTCCAAGAAATGGCTCCCAAAAAGTTTTGACTGTTCGCCATTAGTAGTGAAATGACTTTGTTGTCTTACGCCATTTTCCAACATTCTAAACCTCTTGTCTTGTAGATGATATGGAAACAAGGTCCCAAAAGATGGTAACTTGTCTGAGGTGGAAAAATAAGAATGAAAACCACGAATTTGCACACCTTCAACCCAATACTCTTGCCACCTTTCCACACTGTATCTTAGATATATGTATTTAATCAATTTTAGGATGCAGCTAGGTGGTTCAGTGGATAGACCACTGGGCATGGAGTTAGGAGTTCAAATCCAGCCTTAGATCCTTACCAGATGTGTGACCCTGAGCAAGTCACTTAACCCTCTGCTTACCTTAATCCACTGGAGAAGGAGATGATGAACCACTCAAGCATCTTTGCCAAGAAAACCCCATGGATAGTGCAGTTGACAGGGTCACAAAGAGTTGACTGAACAAAATTAATCAAATTTAACTAATTAAAAATAATTAATTTAATTAAAATACATTTAAGCATACTAGCTTGCATCAGTAACAACCTAGGAATAAGTCACTCTATGACCAGTTCCAATGTATTTTAATACCCCCCTTCCCCACATCATCTTCATCGTCATCACAGCTGACATTTATATGGTGCCAAGCACTGTATTAAACACTGTATAAATATTTCATTCATTTCTCACAACACTTCTGCAATATAGTTGCTAACAATATCCCTATTTGACAGATGAGGAAACTGAGGCCACCAGTTGTGACTTCTCCAGTGTCACATAACTGGCAAGTATCTGAAGCTAAATTTTAACTCATGTCTCCCTGACTTCAGGCCCATCACCCCATCCATCGCACCATCTAGCTGCTCCTGCAAACACATGTGTTCATTCTCACACACCCACCCCGCTTACCAAGCTCGCATAGCAAAATGAAAGTGATAAATAGGCGAGGTTTGCCCTTTTTTTGGACCTCTTAAGGTTGTCTCAAGGATCATATGAGATAAGGTGCATCTGGCACTCACAGCTAATTGGGCACCGCTAGGCTGAGGCCACAGGGGCTGGCAATGGTCCCCAGTCCCCATCTTTTCTCTGCCCTCACAATTCTTTAGTCTGAGTTGGCCAGCTCCTCAGGAAGGAAACCAGGTTCCCAGTGCTTCAATGCTACCCCCACCTCTGATTCCTTGAGAAATGATTCTGTTTGGGCTTCTAATGTAAGGGATCCTCCCAGCCGGGGTGTAGGAGGGAAGAAGTAGAAAGAGGTACCCAGGGAATATGAATCAGGCACAGAACAGGCAGTTTTAATCCCACAAAGTAGCAAAGAATCATAGCATAATTACAGTCAGCTGAGAGGCTAATAGACAAGCCTCACTGGGGTGCTTGCTCATCAGCCCTTTCTACATCTCATCTCCATGAATACAAACCAATCAATGCCCCATGGGCTCTTTTCTTCTCAGCGGTTTTTCTCTCTGTGGGAAACTTTTTCCCTCTCAGCTGATCTCACAAGGCCCTCTACCAAAGGAAAGAAGACACAAATAGGAGTAGGCCTCATCCCAGCCACAGACTTGTCTAAGAGGCCTCACAAAACAGCCTGCTGAAGGAAAAAGCACCCACCACCATCCCAAACACCAGCCCTCCAGAGCTCAGAGTCCTGCTTATTGTGGTACTACCTACCCACTGGACAGAAAGGCCTGAAGGGTGGGGATTGCACCTTTAACGTTTGCATGGGGTTTGGCTCAGCAACCAGGTGAATGAATCCTCGTGGCATTAATACATCCCTAATACATATGTAAAACCCTGCATACTTTAAGGTGCTGTGTCTACTATATATTACTACTATACGTCTATTATTATTACTGGGGCCTCTCCATCCACTTTTCTGCCATTTCCATCCTCCGACCTCACACCCTGACATCCAGTCATCTTATTTCACAGAATCTCTGAGGAGGAAGGGAATTCAGAGGCTATCTGATCTCACCTGTACCTACACAAGAACCCCACCCTCCCACACACACACACACACACACACACACACACACTCACTCTCTCTTTGGCTACCTGACAAGGATTCATTTAGCCTGGGCTATGCTTAAAGACCTCCAGTGGAGGAGGGAGTGAAGCTGCTACTCCCAAAGATCATCCAGTCCATTTTGGGATGGCTTCAATTATAAGAAAGTTTTGACTGACATCAAGCCTAGATTTTCTTTGCAATTATTACACAATTACTCTGGGGTTTTACCCTCGGGGACTCAGTGGAGCAAACTTAATCCTTGTTCCACAGGACAGCCCTTCAAATAGCTGAAGATAGTGATCATGCCCTGGCTAAAATTATACTCAGGTACTGGGAACTGGATGAGTAATCCCTCCCACGGGTATTTCCGGATTTAAAGAAGATGCAAAGAGAGAACAATGTTTAATTCAAAATAATGCATCACCCATTGTACCCTTTTAGACATCACTTCAAGTCAACAAATTGGCTTTCTGCTAGGTGCGAGGCATATTCTGGGGGACTTAGGAAGTGTCACCAAATACAGATCTCCCTCTCAAGGAGCCTAGAATTTAATGTGAGGAGGATAGATCACCAAGCAATAAGCAATTACTAAGCACTTACTAGATGCCAGTCATGATGGTAGGCCAATACAAAGAATAAATAACACAATGTCTACCCCCAAAGAGCCCGTGCTCTATCGGAGGAGAAAAATAATGTGGCAGTATATACAGAATAAATGTAAAGAGAATAAATACAAATACATACAAGGTAGATAGGGGAGGAGGGCATTACAGTCGGTGGGATCAGAGAAGGCATGGAATAATGAGTTTGCTTGATTTGTTTGAGCTCCTTTATTACCCAGGAGAAGCCAAAACAACCTGGGAATCAGAATCAGCCAATCAGGAGGTGGAGTGAGTGTTGCTTGAGTTTGACGTACCAGTGATTCTTTATAGTGTCCACCGGGTGAACCCAGAATACCTCTGCTGTGCCAACAACCACAGGGCCAGCTCAAACTGGTTCATACTTGCCCTAAATGGACATTGTTTGCACAAACATCTGGGTTCCAGGTACTCTGCATTCCTCCTCTGCCCTCCGCTTGTTGCAAAACCGTATAAATGGCTCCCTGAACCTGCAGTGTTTGGAGTAGCCAGACCAGGTCTACTTTTCTCACGAGCGTGCTGGACTCACCCAGTAAATGCTTCTGGGTTTTGCACTTGAATTCCATTCCCTCTGTTCAGGCCAACACTGTACCCTAACTAATCAAAGGCTGATGTAGGTAGTGTTTGACTTGTGTCTTGAAGGGACTCTGTGAGGTGAAGTGAGGAGGGCAGAGGGTTTTGATGCGAGTGGAAAGGAAGGGACGTACATGAAAGGTATTTTGGAGGTACAATCAACAGGGCTTCTGGCAACTTTTGGTTGACTGGGTACAATAATGCAATTATCAAAGGAAATCCAAGTTCTGACATTTACTCTCTGCATGACTTTAGGCAAATAATTTAACTCCACTGGGTCTCATTTTCTTCATCTGTAAAATGGAAGGGTTGAGTTATATAATGGAGGACTGGCCAATGGAAGGTGAAGGGGCAGTCTTTGAAATAAGTACAACTATTCCCTGCCTGGTTCTAGTCCTTAGAGCATATGCACAGATATTCTCTTCCTGTTTTCAATCCAATCATGTGTGGAAGAATGGTGAGCCCACTTCCTGCCACGAGTGATTGAGGAGCTGGTATTACAGGGGAAGGAAGCATCTCATGGTTGCTTCAGGAGCCAGAAGGACTGATGACTCATGAATTGTTGAGCCTGAACTCAGTATGTGTACAAAAGGAGTCATCTACCCCCTCCATTTTTATTTCTTTCCCTTCTAGGAAACAAGTGAGGCAGAATTTGCTGTGAGTGGCCAGGTAGGGGCTAAACAGCTGCTCTCTCTCTCCTACCTGGTTTGCCACATGTCTGTGAGTACACATTAGCTGTTTCTTTTGTGTTTATTATTCTTTCCTGATAGTAAATAAATAAGTATTCTGTAGGGAAATTGTCCAGGTGACCAGGAGACCCCTCAGAGACATCAAAGATCCCACTTGATCCAGAAAGATCCCAAATGCAGTCAGAACAGAATCTACTAGTGTCCAACAACAGAAGAAACATTTGAAGATGGAAGAATAAAAATAGTTCCCTGAGGATATCAGCTACTTCAGGGATTGTGACTCTTCATGACCGAGAAAAACATTGGCTATAGGCTCTAGAAAGACACAAACCCTTGGAGCCCAGTAGAAAGCAATACATGAGGAAAAGCTCATAAGGATTCCACAAAGGGACAAAAGGATTTCTGGGGCCAGGAGTCAGGACCCTTTGATCACACAGGTTTTCTACATATATGTGTCCCAATCATTGTGCTTTAAGCTTGAGCTCATTCTCCCCAGGGACTCTAGGTGTGCAAGGGAAGAGTGTACCCCAATTTGGGAAGATTGTTTTACAACTACTATCCTCACTATGCATTGTTAGTAAATCCCTTTTCTAAAAGTTAATGAAACTCAACTAATTCTGATGGATAATGGGAAGCAAACCAGATGGGGGCTTGTGATCAACAGTACTAGAAACAATACCAGTCTCTTCAACACAACCTTAAGGGATTGGTATCTGCTACCTTCTAAGGATCTGTCTGGCAGTGTGAGCAGGAATTAACAATCATATGGCCTTGAAGGTCCTTTCTAGCCCTGTTGACTATCCTATGATCTTTCTCTAGGCAGAGGAAGGAGGGGTGGGGTTGGGGGGAAGGGAAGGGAGTTCCTAACCCCTTCAAATCTTACCACTAAGGCAACCAACTACTTGGCTTGCAAAGATGACCAAGACTGCACACTTGGTGGTAGACTTTACAAAGGACCTTGTTAATTAGACAGTGACTGGCTTAGCTTTCTCGAAGTGCTTCTGTGAGTAGATTATACTTTCTTTCCAGCTTGTATATCAAGGTGTTGATTGCTTCCTTTTCAGCCAAGTGCTTGGGAGAGGTTCCATTTCACAGAGTATCTGATGCCAATGAAGCCTTCCTGGATCAGTGACAGAGACAGAGAAAGGTCACGCCAGATAAAGGTCTGAGCTTTATGGGTCCTATTGCCAAGCCAGCACTATGGGTCTCTGTGTGCCACCTCCTGTGGATCTCTGAGCTGACCTTCCCAACTCTGCTTTTCTGCTTTAGCAGCTTGAGACATCACATCTAAAAACACATTCTCATATCCTTCCTCAGTGGCTGTGCACAGCCACTAACATGACCAAGAAGCCCCTTGGTAGAGCTGGAAAGGCAGCAAATTGTTCTTTTATTTATTCATTCAGCTCTTTTATTTATTCATTCATTCAAAAAGCATTTTTAAGAGCCTACTGGGTCCCAAACACTGTGCTAGACCTTGGAATTTCAAAGGCAAAACTAAAACAGTACCTGGCCTCCAGGAGTTTACATTCTATTGGGAAGGAATGATATGTACAGATAAATAAATACAAGATATGTATATGGAGTAGTATCAGGAAGCAGAGGGGGTTGAGGAAATTTCTTATAGGACATAGCACTTGAATTGTGCCTTGAAGAAAGTCAAGAGTTCTAAGAGCTATGGGTGAGGAAGGAGTGCCTTCCAGATCTGGAGCACAGCCTGGGCAAAGGATTGGAAATGGGAAATGGAAGGCTGTGTGTAGATAACAGAGAGTATACCATTTTGGCTGGAGTATAGAGTATAGAAGTGGGAATAATGTATAATCAACCAAGAAAGACTGAAGCCGGGGCTGAAGAATTTTACACACCAAACAGAGAAGTTTGTATTTGATCCTAGGGACAATAGGGAGACTTCTGGAGCAAGGAGAGACAGAGATAATAGCAAGGGAAAGAGAGAAAGCAAAAGCGAGAGTGAGAGAGAGACAGAGACAGAGACAGAGAGAGAGATACAAACAGAGAGACACAGATATAGAGACAGGGAGACAGAAAGAGAGAGAGATGGACAAATGATAGAGAGATAGAGACAGATAAATACACAGATCTAGAGACAGAAAGAGATGATAAGAAGGAAGATAGATAGATAGATATAGACAGACAGACATATGTATTACAGTGTACATATATATTACAGTGCCTAGTACAGGGCCTTGCATTGTGGATTGATTGGTTGGTTGACTTTGCTATCTAGCTCTGTGATGTGAGGCAAGCTACTAATTCTCATCATCCCCAGTTTCCTATCTCATAAAATGTGGGATTAACACTAGAAAATATATAAGATTAAGTTTAGTGCAGTGCTTGGCATATAGTAGGTGTTTAATATATGATTTTTTATTCATTCATTATAAAGTCACTTCCAGATCTACGGTTCCATGATTCCATATTTAGCACAGCTGAAAAGCAAGCCATAGTCTCACCACCTGGGAGTGCCCTTTCAGCGATCACAAACTTGGAGACCTAAGAAGAGGGCATAGGTAGAAAGAGGGTCTGAACTCTGGCAGGAGTGATCTCCTGTCCCTAACACTGAGAGGGAGGGACCAAGCCTGAGGACAGAAGTCCATAAATATCCTTTTTCCCCCCCTCAACCCTCTTACCAACAAGGGCTACATTCAACTCAGTAGAAAGAAGGAGAAAGAGTATTCTGACCCATCCCTTAGACACCCTGGAATCATCATCCTCATCATCCTCATCATCACCATCATCATCATCACTATCACCATCATCACCATCATCACCATCATCACCACCATCACCATCATCACCATCATCATCATCCTCATCATCTTCATCATCACCATCATCACCATCACCATCATCACCATCATCACTATCACCATCATCACCATCATCACCATCATCACCACCATCACCATCATCACCATCATCATCATCACCATCATCACCATCATCACCATCACCATCATCACCATCACCATCATCACCATCACCATCATCACCATCATCACCATCACCATCATCATCATCACCACCATCACCATCATCACCATCATCACCATCACCATCATCACCATCATCACCATCATCATCATTACCACCATCACTATCATCACCATCATCATCATCACCACCATCACCATCATCACCACCATCACCATCATCACCATCACCATCATCACTATCACCATCATCACCATCATCACCATCATCACCATCATCATCATCACCATCATCACCATCATCACCATCATCACCATCATCATCATCATCACCATCACCATCATCACCATCATCACCATCACCATCATCACTATCACCATCATCACCACCATCACCACCATCACCATCATCACCATCATCATCGTCATCACCGTCATCACCGTCATCATCATCACCATCACCACCATCACCATCATCACCATCATCACCATCATCATCATCACCATCATCACCATCATCACCACCATCACCATCACCATCATCACCATCATCACCATCATCATCATCATCACCATCATCATCACCATCATCAATCACTAACATTTGTATAGGCTTGCTATGTACCATCCACTGTGTTAAGCACTTTACAGACATCTCATTTGATACTCACAACAACTCTGGGAAGTAGTGATTATTATCTCCATTTTTATAGATGAGAAAACTCATCTACAATCTATTAAGGGTTCTAAGAGCAAACAAAAGCTAAGTGACTTGCCCAGGGTCACACAGCTAGTACGTATCTGAGGCTGGGTTTGAACTCAGGTCTTCCTGACCCCAGACCCAGCATTCTATCCACTGTGCCATTTAACTGCTGTAGGCCCAGACTTCAAAACTAAACATTTTCTAAATAATTTCCAATTTGACTACCCTAGTCAAACAATTTCAAGTTGCTGAATGTGTCTAATAATCTCAGTGTTTACAAATAAAACCCTGTGGGGTTTTTTTGAATAGTCACATTCACTCTCATCTCAATTTGATGCTCAAGTCCAAAATTACACAAAACAAGGCAACTCTAAAGAATATAATAGGATAAATATTCTTGCTTTGTTCATCAAACAGGGAGAAAATACACAAGTTTCAAAAATTTTTTAAAAGTAAAGAAATATAACAAACAATGCTTTTTCTTTTACCTGGTGGGTGAGACTTTACGTAAGCAAGAGAGAGAACCTGCCATGAAGTGACGCTCATCCAGTGTGATACTCTGGCATCAATTGGCTGCAATTGCCAGAGCATTTCTCTGGACATTTACTCTGAAGAACTCCAGATCCAGCAGGCAGTCTGCCAAAACTCCTACAATACAGAAGCATTTTCTTCCCATCATGGTAGAAAGAAACCACTCCCACCATATCCCCTCTTCTTCCATGACAGCACCTACCAGAGATAATTTTCCTACCTCTCAGTTCTTGATCTCTCAGACAGGGCTTGTAAATGCCTATAACTTCTGGGAAAGTTTCCAGGAAGCCATGACTTGAGTTTTCTGTTTTGCTACTTACTACCTATGTGACCTTAGAGAAAGTACCATCCCTGCTCTAGGTCAGTTAAGTTAACTGGCTAGATTTCTGCCTTCCAGTCTTTCTTTTCTTTCTCTTCTCTCTTCCTTCCTTCTTTCCTTCCTTCCTCCCTCCCTCCCTCTCTCTCTGTCTCTCTGTCTCTTCTCTTCTCTTCTCTCCTCTTCTCTTCTCTTCTCTCCCATTTCACTATGAAGCTCTTAGATTGGGCCACAATAGGTCCCTACCCTAGTTCCACTTAATGGCTATATTTTGGGCCATCCTGGCTCAGAGTGAATGTCAATGGTAACTCTTTCTCTTTGGAACAGCAACCCTGAGGGTCTTGCCCTCCCAGTTTGATTTTTTTTAATTTTTTCTAATTAAAGGGGCCATCCCTTGACTCACTTCTTAAAAGAGGCCTATTCACTGAATGGGCATTACTCAAAATGAGAACCTGAAAAGAACTGAGCCTGAAAGGGCCAGGGTCTCCCATTGTATCCTGGGCCATCTCCAGCCATCCTGGTCACTGGACCCAGATGGCTCTGGAGGAGAAAGTGAGGCTGGTAACCTTGCACAGCCCTCCCTCACTCAAATCAAAGTCAACTGCAAGTCATATCATCATTTCCCTGATGTCATGGTCGTCTTCGAAAACAAAGGACAAACACAAGACAACAGTCAATAGCATTTAGTGAGCACTTATTATGTACCTGACATTTTGCTAAGCGTTAGAGACATAAAGAAAGGCAAAAACAGTCCCTGCCCTCAAGGAGCTTACATTCTAATGAGGGAGATAACATGCAAATAACTGTACAACAAAAGACAAATAGTATCAAAGCAAATTCAAAGAATAGATAAGTTGTAAGGCCTTTAAATCTATGACACTGTATTGCCTATGTTTCTATACGCAAAAAGGAGATGGTGCTCTCAGAATGATCTTGGGCAAGTACTTCAAACTCTGTACAGTGGTGGATAGAATTCTAGGCCTAGACTCATCTTCCTGAGTTCAAATTTGGCCTCAGACACTTATGAGCTGTGTGATCCTGGGCAAGTCACTTAACCTTGTTTGTCTCAGTTTCTTCATCTGTAAAATGAGCTGGACAAGGAAATGGCAAACCACTCCAGCATCTCTGCCAAGAAAATCCCAAGTGGGGTCACAAAGAGTTGGAAATGCCTGACCAATAACATAACAATAACTCCTTCCCTGAGCAGCTCCTGGTCCTCAATCTCTTAGAGTTTTCATGGTAGGAAGGGGAAAAGGTGAACAGGAGAGTTTTTAATCACTGGGCAATGTTGGAGAGACATTACTGCAAGTTCATTTGTTGAAATAATGCTGTATTTAAAAAAAAAGAAGGAAATATTCTGTAAGACTTAAGAATTCTGATCAACTCAATGATCCACTATGATTCCAGAGGACCAATGATAAAGGATGCTCCCCACCTCCTGACAGAGAGATAATGGACTAAATAGGCAAAATGGACTAAATATCTTTGGAGGTGGCTAAAATGGGGGTTTGTTTTGCTTGACTGGGTTTGTTGTCCTTTTTTTCCCCAGCAGATTAGAAGGGGAGTGAAAACAAATGCTTGATAACTGAAAATTTTTATTAAAAAATAAAATTGTAAATGCCCTTGACCATTGAGACAGTTATATACTACAAGGAAATTTCATATCTGGACTTCTGTTTGGTTTAATTGAATTATACATATTCTCCCACACCCATTTCTCAGCCTCAAATCTTGGGGGGGGCGGAAATTAATGATGTTGCAACTTTAAAAAAAGAAATGCTGATTTGCCCAACAGAAGTATTATGGGTTATTTGGGTTAAGGATCAAGCCATATGGTCTCCTTTTTTCTACTTTCAAGCTTGCTTTTCCCTACACAGAAGAAAACTCAAGGTTCTGGGCCCTTCTGCTAGAGCAGAACATTTGACAGCACGAGCGAATCTGGGCCACCTGCCCAATGGC
Source organism: Trichosurus vulpecula (assembly GCF_011100635.1). Lineage (NCBI taxonomy): Eukaryota > Metazoa > Chordata > Mammalia > Diprotodontia > Phalangeridae > Trichosurus > Trichosurus vulpecula. The sequence goes on along the minus strand of NC_050576.1, from coordinate 269,664,982 downwards.
CTCAAACACTGGCTTTGACCCAAATACCAGCCAAAAAGATAAATCATTTAGGAAAACATCTGAACACTCCAGGCCAATGGGGCAACCAGTCCAAAATCTCAAGGACTCATCTCAGATGTCAAGGAAGCCAAGTGATAATGACTTTAGAATCCTCTAAGAGAAAAGAGTAAATACAGCTCTCGTCCAAAGATGACCATTCAAGGAAAGTGCTTCAGCAATGTTTACTAATGACCAGGGTCAAGGGAGAGATAGGAATGTACCCATTACATTTCCAGAAGTTTCTACAGAGGCTATGTCTACATAAAAACAAATAACCACAGAGTAATGGAGTCATTTTGTTCAGAATAATGAGAGTCATCAGAGTCTTACATAGCAATTCACGGTGCTCTATAGTTCCAGAATTATTCCCTCATTTAAAAAAAAAAAGACCTGAGATGGCGAGGAAACAGATTCAGAGTGGTCAAATAACTCGCCTGGGTTCACATAGCTGCTTATTTAGCAAAGTTACAGCTCGAGCTCAGGTCAAGTCAACAAGCATTTATTAATCACCTAATATGTCCCAGGCTACACACTGGAGAAACCAAGAGAGGCAAAAGACAGTCTCTGCTCTCAAGGAGCTCACAGTCTAATGGAGGAGACAAACAACTACAGACAAGCAAGCTATATTCAGGATAAATCAGCGATAATCAACAGAGGCAAGGCACTAACATTAAAGAAAAGTTGGGCAAGTTTTCTTATAAAAAGTGGCACTTTAGCTGAGACTTAACAGAAGCCAGCGAAGCCCAAGAGGCAGAGATGAGGAGATGGGGGGCAGCCAGAGAAAATGCCCAGTCTAGAGATGGGTATCTTGTTCATGGGATAGCCAGGGGGCCAGTGTCCCTGGATCATGAAGTACTTGTAAGCTAAAAGAAAACTGGAAAGGAAGGAAAGGGCCAGATAACAGATGATCTTAGAGGTAATAGGGAGCCACTGGAGGTTACCGAGTGTTGGAGGGGACAGGGTGCGTTGCCAGATCTGTGCTTTGAGAAGATCACTTTGGACGTTGCATGGGGGTGGACTGGAGTGGCAAGAGACTTGAGGCAGGTAATTATCCAGGTGTTCTGTGATGAGGGCTCACACCAGGGTGGGGGCAGAGGAGAGAAGGGGACATTTAGGAGAGATTTTCTGATGGTAGAATCCATAGGACTTGGTCATTGATTGGATATGAGGTGTGAGAGAGAATAAGGTTGTGAAGGATGACACCCAGGTCATGAAGGCAGGTCTCTTGACTCCAATTTCAGGGTCTTTTCAGTTGGTTAATTCAATGGGAAAAGCCAGTTAAAACAACTGATGAGTTAATTCGTTGAAAACATAACATGCGTAATTTGGTATATAGTCTGAGCAGACTAAAATGGGGGAATAGGACTGGATGACCAACCTTAGAAAGGTCACTCGCAGCTCTAAATCCAAGATGCTGTGACAATTTAACTCAACATTTCTCAACTGCCTACTGTGTACAAAGGCTCCAGTAATAAAGTCCTGATCAGACATTTGCGGGTGACCCTTGGATCTCAAAGGCTATGCCAGTAGAGCACATTTTTTTCATAGCAAATATCACCAAACTGGCAAAGCTTTGACTATAGGTCTGATAACAGATGGTGTTGTATGCCGATTGTCTACAGACTAGTAGGGCTTAGCTCAGAGTTTCATCACCAAGTCAGCCACAGAATGATGACCTTTTTGGACACCGTAACTTCCGAAAACTATCTGCTAAGTTGTAGATAGTCTGCAATCGTCATGGATTTAGCTAAATCCTAGGTCTCTGAAGTGTTAAGTAAGCAAGGCACAATGCTAAGGCACTGGAAAGGAGTATGAATAGTGCTCTGATTTATAGGTGGCACAGTGGATAGAGCGCCGGGCCTGGAGTCAAGAAGACCCAGATTCAGATCTGACCTCAGAGGCTCAGGGAGTTTAAATGCCTTGCCTATGGACACACAGTTAAGTGGCATGCTTGGGATTTGAACTCTGGTCTTTCTAATGGAAAATCTAGGACTCTGTTAACTAACCACATTGCTTCATCATAACTAATTGTTTTCAATTCTAGCATAAGCAGTTGTACTGAGTTATTGATACTGTAAGGGTAGCTAGGTGGCTCAGTGGATCGAGTACCACTGCTAGAGCAAGGAAGACTCATCTTCCTGAATTCAAATCTGGCCTCAGACACTAGCTGTATGACCCTGGGCAAGTCACTTAATACTGTTTGCCTCAGTTTCCTCATCTGTAAAATGAGCTGGAGAAGGAAATGGTAAACCACTCCAGTATCTTTGTCAAGAAAACCCCAAATGAAGTCATGAAGAGGCAGACACAACTGAAATAACTGAACAATTTTGATTTAACTCTATTCCCATATTCTCTCTTCACCACCACCACTCTCATTGCTCCTTCTCCTTCCCGTCCCTCCACCATCACTCCCTTAACCTTTTCAGTAGTTTGAAGGTTTTACTTAAATTATTGGCTTATTGTTCTTTCTTTTACTTAGTTATATAGTTCTTTTCTCTCATTCCCCTTCTTTTAGGTCATTAGTTTGAAATCTCTCTACTGTTTTCTTTTATTGTTAATTTTTTTCTATCATTTTTCTGAGAAGTATTTCTTGACCTTATTCTCTTCAATACTTCTCTTTTTTTGTCAGTTCTGAACTTCTACTCCCTGGCTTCAGCCTATAGCTTATTTATTCCTTCTTTCATGTCTTTGTGTTCCAATGCAGTTAAAACTTCTGAAGTACTAAGTTTGAGTTCTCTCATCTAACCAATATTTGTTATTGCCTTTGTAGATCTTGTCCCATGATCCTTTTTTTCTGTTCTGCCTCCTTCTTAGAAGTATCAATTCATAAAGGAGATAATGAGGATAGAAGCATTACTCCATAGTAGAAATTACCCAACATCCTAAATCATGTCATCATATTCTCTCTGATTGGCTTTAGAGGCATTCCAAAAGACCCTTCAGCATTAGCCATGACCTCTTGCTTGCATAAAGATCATGTGTTCTTTCCATGTTTTATTACCTTTTGCATCTCGTCTTTCATTTCAAATGAAAGGAAGGGGGAGGGGAAGGAAGTGAGGGAGGGAGAGAGGAAGGAAGAAAGGAAGGAAGGAAAGAAGAAAGGAAGGAAAGCAAGGAAGGAAGGAGGGGGGAGGGAGGGAGGGAAGGAAGGAAGGTAAGAAAGAAGGAAGGAGGGAGAGAGGGAGGAGTTTTGCAAGTATTATCTCATTTAATCCTCACCTACTCCAGGAGGTAGGTCCTATTATTATCCCCATTTTATAATTGAGGAAACTGAAGCAGACAGAGGTTAAGTGATTTGCCCAGGGTCACAAAGCTAGTAAATGTTTGAAGCTGGATTTAAACTCAAGTCTTCCTCACTCCAGGCCCAGCACTCTACCCACTGTGCCACCTAGCTGTTATTTTCTCATTTGTTACTTCAGAGAAACTTGCCACGGTGGATTCAAGTTTTTCTAATCTGCTCACTTTTTCTGCTGTGAAGGCTAAAAGTTCTGATTTGTTCCCTTCTACCTTCTCTTGTGTTTTTTATTTTCATTTCTTTTTGGAATTATATCTTGTTGCTCTAATGGATCACTATCCATCCTATCTTGAGATTCCACAGAGTTCTCTGTTTTATCAGGCATTGATTTAATGTCCTTCATCTTAAAATATTTGTTGAGAACTTTGTAAACCCTTTGAGAACTTGGTACTCATTCTTTCTTCTAGATTTTTTTTCCCAAGAAAAATCAGCATCTCACTTTTTTTTTGCAATAATAAAGTTTGCAACTCATATATCATAAGCAATTACTCTAACCAAATGACTAAACAAGACAGAAAAGGGGAGAGAAGGAAGTTGAAATTTGAGAGGAGGAATATCATCAGTAGGGGAGCCAAGCACCAAAAACTGGAGGTACTAAAGCTGTGATGAGTAGCATCTTTGGCAGTTAATTTTTTGAGAATACATAACAGTTTGTTGTACTAGTGACTAGCTATCATTTTGTTGAAAATTTCTACAAACATCACCTTCGATTTAAAAATCTATTCAAGTTCCTGGAATTTACCTAGTTAAGGAGCTTTGATGGCTCCTAGAGATTTCAAAAGCCCTCCAAATTCATTAGAAAACCATAAGATGGAAGGAAAAATCAGGCATCAATAAAGTATGCTTAAATTGTCCTAAGTTGTTCTCTAGATTAAAAAAAAATGCAGTGACAAATCCAACACTGCACTAAAAATATCTACTTTCAAAATGCACAGGTTAAAAATGGATAGAAAGGAGGGTTAGATGGTTGAAGCAGCTTTTTGTTTCCCACTTTCATTTTGGACAAGGTCACTGATATGTTCCAAGGACGTAGTTGAATATGGAGAATATGTCAGCCTTCAACGGCTCCTTGACTTGATACTGAAAACAGAAGCAGGGAAAAAAAATGTGTGTGTGTGTGTGTGTGTGTGTGTGTGTGTAATAGATAAATTTTACCTGCACACACACCCCAAAAAAGAGAGAGACAGAAAGAGAAATTTTTCTCTCTCCAAATTATTCCTATTTTTAAGTCAATTCATTTGTTTGTTTTTAATTGCCTGATCATACACTTAATCTTAACTCTATACCTAAACCTAAAAGGTTTCAATTTGAACCTACCACCTAAAAACTAAATTGCAGATATGGGCAACATGCCAAGTAGAGGTTTATTGTATATAACTTACAGACAACACATACGGAGAAAAAGTTTTGGAAACAGCCATTCGTTTAGGGTATATTTTTATAGTGAATATGATGGAACATCAGGAAAATGATCTATACAAACTTGTGTGCAGTGCTCTTGAAGATCATACTCTGACTCTTCAATGAGTTCAGTTCAAGAACAGGAAGCTAAAGGAAGAAATAATTCCTGTTATTCTAATTTCATAAGCCCCACGGTAAATATGAAAGTAACATTTGGCGTTTTGATGCATTGGTAGCCAATAGAACCTAAGTATAGTTTAGAGAGAGCCATTTTTATTCTCTGGGCCACAGTCATCCTGATAACTCCTTCCCAGCTTTGGATCCATTCATGCTTGCCCATCACAAACTTCAAGATCTTTTTCCTGTCACAACAGAAACCAAACTTTTCCCTAATCTTCAAGCATCTCAGTTTAATGTTCTATATATTTCTGGCATTATGTGGGGAAGGTGCACCTATGACCTAGGGAGATGGATTCCATCTGCATTGCCATCCTAGCCAGCTGTGGGTGAGTGGGGAGTTGCTACCTTGTTACCAAGGATAAGGTGCCATGTGGGCTAGGCAAAGAGAGAGTCAGAATAGTTTAAGCTTTGGGAGCAAGCTCATTCACTATGAGCAGGTACAGGGATTAGCTCCTGCATCAACCTAGGCAGCTTTTCTCCTTGTAATTTACTTTCCTCTTTGTTGATTTATCTGCTTGTACTCCAGGTTTTCCATTGAATTTTCTCCCTTTTGAAATATTTGATGGTTCAGTACTTTTTCCCCTTATATTCACTTGTCGTTCACTTTCTGACTCTTTCCTTTGATGGGCATACTTCTGGAACTGGATTGCAAAGCTTCCTCAGCTTCTTCCCAGCTTTTACCAGCCTCATTCCTGTTCTAACTACTTTCTAGGGGTACAGAACTTACCTCAGCTCAATTCCAGTCCCTTTTCCTTCAGGTCTAGGGCAGCCACTCACACTTACTCCAGCCCAAGTTCCTCCCCTGACTCTCATTCTTTCCTTCTCTGGCTGAACTGGATAGGGTTTTAATGCTTTTTTCAGGGTCTAAGGAGGGTAGAGAAAGTGTTATGAATAGAATTCCTGCAGCCTTGGGGTTCTATAACCTAGGGACCACAGGGCATGGGATGTACCAGAAATATCACTGAAATAGGAGGTGAATCTTTGTGTAAGTCCTAAGTGCAATTTCATGGGACAGTTCACATGTCCCCTGGTAGAGAAGGAGGGCCAAGTGAGTGCATTAAGGGTTAAGTCATAATGTAGGGTTAATTCATTTTATACAAGGATGTATTAGTGAAAGTTTAACAGCCAGATATTTGAAAATTTGTGGCACTCTTTTAAGTTAAATCTGCATTAACATTTTCTCCATTATTTTCATAAGTCTAGATAAATCAGCAAGAACCCAATAAATCTAGCCTTGGTTTATAGATTTGCACACTGAAATTTTCACTTATAGGAGCTAGCTCCTGGTTTTGTCCTGTACCCCTGCTTTTACCCTTCTAGATTTCTTACTTTCTTGTCCTGTGTATTCTGGCATAATCATTCTATATTTGATGCATGATTACTCTTTGTGGGGGGAATTAGGGAGTTAGAAAGATAACAGGGACTGGGGAAAATTTTTAGTCCACTATTATTGTTGGTCAAATTCTAAGGGTTCTAATTTAGAGTGAGTTTTTTGCAACTATCCTAATCTCACCCAGGCCCTTAACTTTTAATGGGCTCTCACAGCCATACTGACATCATAAAGACTGTATGTTAGGGATAAGTCCACAATACTGTAGCCCACTTGCTTAATAAGTATGTGCAATAGCTGAGCAGTTGGTTAGTTTCCTCTGACACTGCCAACACTTGCCCTCATCACCTCACACCTGTATTATTGCAATAGCCTATTGGTGGATCTGCCTGTCTTAAGTCTCTCCCCACTCTAATCCATCCTCCATTCAGCCAATCAAGTAATTTTCCTAAAGCACAGATCAAATCATATCACCACTTCCCCATTCCACCTCCTGCATCCCACTCAATAACCTCCAGTGGTTTCTTATTGCTTCCAAGAGCAAATACAAAATGCTCTACTTGGCATTCAAAGTCCTTCAGAACCTATCCTCCTCCTACCTTTTTAGGCTTCTCACACTTTAATCCCCCACCCCATCCAGTGACACTGGCCTCTGGGATGTTCAACAATACACTATGTCTCTTGGCTCCTGGAATTTTCTCTATTTGCCCCCTATGCATAGAATGCTCTCCCTCTTCTGGTTTCCTTTAAGTTCCAACTAAAATCCCACCTTCTATAGGAAGCCTTCCCCAACCCTCCTTAATTCCAGTGTTTTCCCCACTGTTAATTATCTCCTGTTTATGTATCATTTGTATTGTATCTAATTGTTTGCATGTTGTCTCCTCCATTAGACTGTAAGCTCCTCGAAGGGACTATCTTTTGCCCCTTTTTATATCCCTATCAATTAACACAGTGCCTGACACTTAGTAGGTAGTTAATAAGTGTTCATTAAATTATTCATTGGTTAGTTTCCTGGGGTATGCCATGTGATTATTAGAACCTGAATCTGAACAGACCTAGGTCTGAATCCTGGCTCTGGTGAAGCAATCCTCGATAAGACAGGTAAGCTCCTTGAAGGCAAGAGCTAGCATTTGTATTGCACAGGTTTGGCACATGGTAAGAGCTCAGTAATTGCTTTTCATTCATTCTTATACCTACTAATTGTGTAGCCTTGAGCAAGTAATTTACTTCTCCTGTCCTTATTTTCCTATAATATTGGGTCTATTCTTACAGACTTTTACCATACTCTTCATACCCCACTTCAGCCACTTACTTGCTGCCTATATGAGTTTGGGGAAATTATTTTATTTCTCTGTGCCTCAGTTCCCTCATTTGTAAAATGAGAAGGTTGGGATAGTCTGAGTCAATTCCAGGTCTATGATCCGTCAAAGCTAAAACAGAAAACATTAAGCAAACAATTTATTTCAATGCTGGTATGATCTGAACACACTATGTTGTTCTTCAACTCCACAGCAACTTTCACCATACCTAATACATTTCTTAGAAATTAAAACAATAAAGTCATTAAGATAAATTCAGTTGACAAGTTTATTTGGAACAACAACTCTATGTTAATAATGGTCATCCCTATCTCCATATGTGCCATTAGGATTTACAAAAATAATTTTCTGTATGTTATCTCATTTGATCCTAACAGGTTGTGCAAATATTATTATGATCCCTACTTTAGAGATGAGAAAATAAAAATCCAAATATATCAAATGATTTGCCCACAGTTACATTGGGCAGCTAGGTAGAGTAGTGGTTAGAGTGCTGGACTTGGAGTCAGAAAGACCTGAGCATGAATTTTGCTTCAGGCATTTGCCTAACTGTGTGATCCTGGACAAGTCACCCTCTCAACCTCATTTTCCTCATCTATAAATGGGGGATAACGATAGCGCCTATCTCACAGGGTGTTAATGAGAAGGATCCAATGAGCCACTGTATGTAAAGTGCTTTTAAGACTTAAAGAGAACCACAGGGTCCTCTTTTCCTTGCACTGGGGCAATATCAAGAAATATAAACCAGTCCCAAGCCTCACCAAATGAGGCTGCTTGACTTGAGGTCTCGTGCTCCTTTTGTGCTCTCTCTTTCTCAGTAATCTAGTTGGGGGAGATAACACCTAAGCGCAGAGAAGGTAACTAATGATACCAGACTGAATGTGCTGTCCTCTTGTTCTGCTTCTTCAAATTTCAATGCCACCACCCCGCCCCACCCCAACTCATTAAGCCCATGCAATTGAAACCCATAGGTCATCCAGTGGCGGCTTGCATTAATGTTGGCCAGAAAGTTAACACCCAGTCTGGCTCGCCTGCTTAGTTGGCCTTAAAGTTTTCTTTACAATTCTGCGAGTGGTGCTTTGAATTACTTGACAAAAGCTCGTATTTATTACAGGATTTTTTTCCCTCCTAAAGTTCTCTAGTTAGCCATCCAAGTAAATTACCGGTAGACCAGGTGGCCACAAAGGATAAGCATGAGATCTTTATAGAATTTGACGGCTTCTTGGTGTCCTTTACTTAGTCTAATAAAGAACAAACACACTTGGAATTAACTGTCCAAGTAGCTGGCTCTCCTCGAGGTGGTTCCCTCCTGCCTTTCTGGTATTATTTCATTTAACTCCCTTTCATGTACTCCCTTTTCAAGTAAAACTGACTCAGCATCTCCAGAAAGACAAAATTCCACCTGTTGTCTGTCTGCATAAGTAGTCCACCAGGCCAGGAAAGCCCTCTGTCCTTACCTCTTCCTCAGAGAATCTCTAGTTTCCCTCATATCAGCACCCAAATGCTTCCCTTCATGAAAGCCCTTTCAAGATCCCCACAGCTGTTAGCCCTCTCCTCTTCTTGAAATTCCTTCCCATAATTTTGTATATATTCTAGCCACATTAAAATGGAAACTCTTTGAGGGTGGGAGTTTTTTTTTTCTTTATTTCTTTGTTTCTTTCTTTTGTATCTTTAGTTTGAGTCGGTATCTTGTATCTAGTAGACACTTGATAAGTGTATTTTGACATCTGGTTAGATTTTAGCAAGACTGGAGAGCTTACAAACTCCATCATTGTCAACAATAACAAACATTTATTGAGTATTTATTGGGATCCTAGGAGTTAAGCTTGAAAGTCAGACTAATGATTTTGAATGCTACTGTTTGTTCCAGGGATTTGTATCAGGAGAAAATGAAGTCCTCAACATAAATCTCTTTGGATTTTGAATAGGATTTTGTTGTTGTTTTAAGAACAGAGATATCCAAATTATTCATTTATAGTTGGAATCACTACTATGGTTGGAATTACTCTCTTGATGTGGTAATACTAAGTGAGAGTGTGGCTTTCTCACCCACCACTGAAAAGCAGCCTTAGGTAGTTTGAATAACTCTATCCAATTGTCCCCAGAAAGATTCACCAGATTTGAGGAAACAGTTGGGGAGGAATTAGAGTGTTTTGTCAAGTTTCTATATTTATAGAAGTGCTCATTAAGATAGGAAACATACCAGCCAGGGGTCTGGGGAAAAGAGATGTCAGACTTTGGAGTTACCATGTTCCAACTTGCTGTTAGTCACAGAGAAGCACTCAGAAATCAAAGGGGTGAATTGCTTTGGATTGCATTGCATTGGAAACTTTCCTGAAACCAGAGGTCAGAAGGAAACATAGCTCGAAGAAGAGGCTTCTTGGGGTGATGGGGAGGAAGAAACAAACATTTCTTAAGCTCCTACTACATGCTAGACACTGTGCTGAGTGTTTTACAAATGTCATCTGATTTGATCCTCAGAACAACCCTAAGGGGTAAGTGCTATTTTACAGAGAAGTGTTATTTTATAGATGAGGAAACCAAGAGAGACATAGGCTAATTGACTTGTCCAGGGCAACCTAGTTAGAAATTATTTGAGACTGGATTTGAACTCATGTCTTTCTGACTCTAGACTTGGCACTCTATCCACTTCATCACCTAGGTGCCCCCTCATCTAGAACTGAGTTTGGGCTATTTTGCAAAAGTGTGTCTCCTGGTCAAACATGAAAACTCTAACATACACCTCTCTGAAGTACTAAAATAGGGCTGGAAGTTGAAGGCTGACCAGCATTTATTAAGGGCCTGCTATGTGGCAGACACTCTGATGAATGCTAGGAATACAAATAGAAGCAGAAAGGCAGTCCCTGCTCTTAAGGAACTTAAGTTCTAATGGGGGAAGACAACATATAAACAGGGAGCTATAAAGGGAGGAGTGGTGAAATGGAAGGAAGACCAAAGTGCCAGGAATTGGGAGAAAGGATGATAGACAAAGTCCTGTGGATTGTTGTTGTTTGTCCTTCATTCTCAAAGAGGACCATGACATCAGGAAGGTGATGCCATGACTTGCAAGTGAATTGAATTTAAATGAGAGAGGGCTGTGCAAAGTCACCAGCCTTACTCTCTCCTCTAGAGCCATCTGGGTCCACTGGCAAGATATAGATCAGGATGACTGGAAATGGTCCCAGATGCAATGGGAGACCTTGGCCTTTTTTAAGTTAAGGTCTTTCCCAGGTCTCAGTTTGAATGAGGCAACACCCATTCAGTGATTAAGACCAGGTAAGAAATGAGGCAAAGAATGCCCTCAGGGTTTCTGGCCAAATGCGGAATAAAGCATGTAGAAAGGTAGAAAATGAGCATGGAGAGGAATGAAGACATGGTTGGCCTAAGTCTTCTTCTTAACATGGAGGTTCTGGGAAGAACCAGCCAGTCAAAAAGAAATTTCCAATGTGTGAAGTCCAGCTATAGTTAGTTTAAGAGGGTAAAGAGATTTCACCTATTGACTTCCCTAACTTCCTTTAACTCCCAATTAAAACCCCATCTTTTACAGGAAGCCTTCCCAACCTCTCTTAATTCTAGTGCCTTCCTTCTACTAATTTTTTCCTATTTATCATGTATCTACTTTGCTTTGTGTTTGCTTATTATCTCTTCCATTAGACAGTCCAGTCGAAATGAGTCAGAGTAGTATAGCCTTCAGAGGCTATACATTCTCTAGCAAAAAGGATTAGTGATCCCACCAGCTGAGAGTTGTTAATGAGGATGGAAGAAGGAGAATGACTCATAATTGATGCACTATGCATTGGATAAATGGGAAATAACAGGGGGAAGGCACTAGAATTAAGAGAGACTGGGAAATGCTTCCTGTAGAAGGCAGAATTTTAGCTGGAACTTGAAGGAAGCCAGGAAAGCCAGAAGTTAGAGATGAGGAGAGAGCTATCCAGGAAGCTACAGGTGGAACAACAATAAAGGGAAATTCTTGATGTCCCCTTCTGGGAGCAGCAAATCAAGGAACACATGCTGAAGATTGCTTGTTGATGCCTGCCAGGAGCTTAATATTGTACGTGGCTTCAAGTCACGGGCTTGAAAGCTCTTTAGGTGTTTGCTCACAGGCAGATACTTTTATTTTCTTCAACATATAAATAATTCTTCTTTAAGCTTTGTGAACCACGTGCTTGTAAGGTAGGGGTTGAAGACAGCTCAGTGGGTAGGTGGCATCCCTTAGAGTCACTTAAAGCGCCAAGATTTGGGGAGAAGGGGTCAGAAATCCTTCAAAGTAGACATCTGATGCACACATTAGAGCCTTTTGCATATGAACTCTCACTCTGTTACCCAAGGCTTTGTAACATTTTTTGCTTAACTACTCTCTTTTCTCCACTGACATTGCCACCATGCTGTTGCAAATTCCCACCTCCTCACACCAGGACTTCTGCAAATAGCTTGCTGGTTGGTCTGTTTGCCACAAGTCTCTCCCCACTTTAGCTCCTCCTCCACTCAGAAATCAGAGATATTTTCCTAAAGCACAGGTCTCACCATGTCATTCCCTTATTCAATAAACTCCATTGCCTCCCTATCACCTCCAGGATCAAACATCCTATATTTAACTTGTTTGTATAATTTTTTTTTGCTTGCTGTCTTCCGCATTAGATTTTAAGATCCTTGAGGGCAAGCACTATATTTTGCCTTTTTTTGCATCCCCAGGGCTTAGCACAGTGCCACATGTTTAATAACATTTAACAAATGTTTAAATAAATTTAATAAATGTTTAATGAAGTTTAATAAATGTTTGTTGACTGGCTGACACAATCCTTTTCTAAATTCTAAAAAGGCAAACAAAATGTTGATTCATATGTTTTGCAGCTAGTAAATTTATTTCAGGTAAAATTTTAATATAATAATGTAGTAATTTGTATATACTTTGTGGAGATTATAATTGAACCAATCTGCAAGAAAAACTACTGAGGCAGAGCTCTGAGCAAATGTCACTTTATTAAAGGGTCCATGGTCCCCTCTAATAGACCCCAGACCTTCCTCACAGTCTGAGATGCCCCTCTCCCCAGGACCTTGTTTTTATAGAGTTTTGACAAGGTTTAGGGTTGCTGAAATGTCAGGGTACAGGGCAACATCTGCCTGAAATGAATTCACGCCCTCAAACCGTCTTGCAGTCAAGTGACAAACTTTATTGTAATGCCAATAGAAGTGGCAAGATTCTTAGGGAACCTGCAACTCAATGGGGATGAGATTGGTGCTTATATACAAAAGGGACAGTGAAAGGATCTGGATTGAGTCTGGGCTGGGTCAGGTGCAACAGTGAAAGGAATCTCAAATAAACTGATTAGATGATCAAGTAGTCTGGGGTGGGCCAGTGATCTGGGCTGCTGAAACATACGGGAAAATTCAGGGCCTTTAGGGGTCCAGGTCCCATCACCCCATCAGTTTGATACCCAAATGCTTTAACAACCCAGCTAGCAGCTCCTGTGGGGCGTAAGATCCCCGCCACAGCCACACTCCAGCCCTTGTGCTCTAGGATACATGTCTGACTAGATTATGTATCCTAGAGCACACATTATGATCCAATTACACAGGAAACTAAAACATATCATTCACAATAAAGCAAGACATATCATTCAGTGACATTCCCAAATATTGGTTTACGATTCAAATGTGATCCACCCCTAGGTCCCAGCAAGATAACCTCTCCAATCAATCATCCCCTAAATAATTATTAATAATTCAAATGTCCGCCCCAAGATCTTTGTAGCCATTACATAGGATCAATAATATCATAACAATAAAACAACATAGCAAGGATAACACAAAATAAGTACACAGAACACTATCATCATTCCCCGCCCCCCCCCCCGAACAATTGGGGCTCAAAATCTTGGGGTAAGGGGTGAAGGTCTCATTTTCCATAGCTTCTTCATGCTGAAATTGGATGTAGAGCTTTGCCTACCCCAAAGAGTCCCATTCCAGAGGTCAGTTCTTTTAGCGAGATGGCAGGAATTCCAAGAACGCTACATGCTTAGGCAGTCATCGGGAAGTGCAGGGTACTTAAGCCTAAAGGAGACAGAACTAGCAACAAAGTTAACCAAAACAAAGAACAAAAAGAGTAGGCAAGTATGGGCTATTATCCTTCAAATAAAATCATCTCCAGTTTGGTTGAGATTTCAGTTATGCAAAGATCCAATATCAGAGCCAAACTCAGGTGGGAAATGTTTCTTTTCAAAAGGAACATGCTGAGGAAGCCAAGAGGATCCCACCCTAGATGGAGACTAGGATTGTCCTCCCAGCCTTTCCCCAGATGTACAAGCTTTCCTCCGTTAATCACAAGAGGCCACCTTCCCTCCGAGTATGACTTCATCTGGCTTCCGTTTTACCCATACCTTAGCTCCCAACTTTATTCTATCAATGGAGCAAGACCCTTTTGCTCCTGTTTCAAAACTCCATGTACAATATAATCTCAGGACATTGGCCCTTTCAGCACAGTCCTCCAGGGCCAGGCTTATAAGCTTAAGCCCTGGGAGGAAGGGAGGCTCTGGGCCCCTAGGAAACCTTGCCCAGCACTTCCACACGCCTGTTTTCCTTGCTCCTGAGGCTCCACAGAACCATAGCCACCTCAAGTACAAAAAGCAGTCCAAAAACAGGGAAACATTCAACCAACCCAGCTAGCAGCTCCTGTGGGGGCGTAAGATCCCCCCACAGCCGGCACCCAGGAGGCTGCCGGGCACACCAGAAAAGCACAGGTTCTTTATATCTGCTTAAACAAGGAAAGCACGGTGACGGTGTTGACCAGCTTTCTTTAATCCAGCATTCAGTTAGCATACAGACAACATTCATTTAGTTCAGGGGAAAATGCCAGCATTCAGTTAGCATTCAATTCAGGGGAGCAAAGAGACAAGCATCAACAGACAGGCCAAATACAGATTACAGTTAGCCACTTCAGGGGAACAAACAGCCAGCATCCCGAAGTTCAGAACATTAATTTAGTTCGGGGGAAAACAAAACCACTACCCCGAACTTCAGACCTAAATACAAACAAATTACAAATATCAACAGACAGACCCAATACAATTCGTAGTTACCAACATCTGGGCTCAGCCCGAGAGCAAGGGCTGGCCCAGAGTCACGCTCCCCACTGCTCCCATGCCAACCGGAAAAGGAAAGAAAGCTCTTCAAGCTGTCCTCTCCCCTCTTATAGAGTTTTTGACACCATCAAGCGCTGCCTGAATGACCAGGGCCGATTGGTTCTTGAGTTGGCCCCTCCTCCTAGCGTAGACTAGGTTAACACCTTAACACCTCCTCTCAGCCAGCCCCATGACTCATCACACAGGAAATTCTCTTCTTCCTGGCATGGTTTCTGGGCTTCCTGCCCTGGAAGAGCAAGCCCCAGGACCCAGCGAGGCTCAATGAGGTAAGCTGAGTCACTCAAAGAAAACAAAGGCCATTCTGGCCACACCAAATATGCAAAAGAGGCATGCTAAAATACAGAATCTCATTGGTTGATAGACCTTGCAGATTAAATTTATCTTTATCTCATTATGAAAGTTATCAATAAAAGCTGGCTCCATCTTGATGCCATTGGTAATCTCCAGGGATCAATTTATCAACATGTTGTTACCTTGATGTATATTTAATAAAATTTCAATTCTCTTTGTCCTGAGTTTTACCTTGTTAACTAGGGCTGTATGGGACAAAAACTAAACCCAAAATTAAATTAAACGCAGAGGCTACTCAAGTAGAAAGTAGAAAGTAGTTTTATTATGATCCTATGGGGAAAGGGCAATCTCCAAACTGATAGGAAATCGGTAGAGAGAGGCAGGGTCCAGAGGGCAGAACTTGAGCTTTATACCCTAAGCTAAACAACCCCCCCACACCACCACTGGCCTTTTACTCTTATTGGTGGAGTCCAGGCTCACAATCTCTCAAGAACTCTAACCCAGGTACAAGGAACAAGGAAACGCTAATTGAGCCAATAACAATTCTTAACAACACCTATATCCTTATTTGGCGAGGCTCGTGTTGAGCTGGTAGTGGGGAGGAAGTGGGTCTGGCTTCTCTAAGTTCCAGATTCCTATAGGTCAGGTGATTTCTTAGTAACTCCCCTGAAACTTAGGCCTAGCTGTCAATTAGAAGCCCTGAGCCACACTGAAAAATCCCTACCCCCAATTCATTCCACTCAACTCACAGAAAGGCCGAGATCCAGATTCCACAAGAGGGCTTCACCATCCCATCTAGGGCCAAAGCCCAAACAAAGAATTTTCCTTTTAACAAATGGCAAGCCAGCCAGGAGATTTGAGAACTTTCACCCCTGGCTTTCACATTGAGTGTGCCTGCTCCACCCCAGAAAGCTAGTATTGAGGCATTGCCCCAGAGTGGGACAGAGTGGACCCCCCTCTCCACCCCCAGCAGTTACTTAAGCTGTGAAGTGGTGGCGACTTTAGCTTTCCAAAACTCATGATGGCTATAGGTTCCAAAACTCCAAATTTTGATTTTTTTTCCACTTATGCACAAAGAAGAGAAGCACCTGTGGGGTCTGTCTCTCTCACTTGGAGTCTCCATAATAGCTGCCCCAGATTCAAGGTACACTGTCACTAAATATCTCCTCAAGACTATAGCTTACAATCTCCCACCAAAGTGTTTATTTTTTCCTCAAGTAACACAATTAATTCCAAGCAAATGTATTTAATAAAATAGCATAGTGAGAAGATTTGTAACAGAATAATTTAGGGTATATTCTACCACAGTATTGGACCTCAAGAAACATGGGCATCCTATCCTATAAGTATATATACCACTGGGGAAAGTGTACAGCATGTACACCCTCATGGACAGCTCATGTACGGAGGAAACCATACCTGGAGAATACACGCAGAGGGGTGATTCACACCTCATGACTTCAGATGTCTTCTAGTTGTGAATTCATGATGTGCTCACTAGGCCTTGCCGTCTTCTCACTGAGTAAATTGTTTCCATTAGATGCTGTTGTTTTTGCCTTCACATGGTATAGACTGGTGCATCATTCTGTTGGTCTCAGGGTTCCTGGTGGGTTTTGCTCCCTGCTCCTGTCTTACAGGCTGATCCCTTCAAGGCTAGCTGAGCCACTTCAGCTGATGACTGCTAAGGAATTGAGGCTTGAACCTTTCCTGATAAGGGCAGACTAAACTGTTCTTTAGTCATAACCAACAAACTCAACTAACCAAAGCCAGGCAGAATGCCCCAAGGCTAGGATTAGGTCTTTCTTTTTCGACCCTTCCCTCCTTTTGGTTACAGATAGCTGACTACCTAATAACAATCTCCCTCCCTCCCTCCCAAGAACCTTTCAGACTTAGCTACTGATGAATTTAAGGGAGAACTAAAGGGCTAAGGAGCCAAGGCTAGCATTCTCTAGGCACCCAGATAGAATTCCTATCTTTGATCCTTATCTTTCAGAAGCAAAACCTGAGTACTTTGGGTGCTACACTTTAGTCTTCCTACATAGTTACAAAATATATATTTTGTATACTATTATTTTGTATTTATATTTGTATACTATTAGTTTGTATACTAATATATTTTGTAACTGCCTATGTGGGCAAATACTGTTTCCCCTTCTGTAGAATGTAAACGCCTTGGGGTCACGGATTCTTTCATAAAAGCCCAGAACCATAGATGAAGAGTTCATAGGGGCCTTAGAAGACATCTAACCCAAATCCTTTATTTTATACATGAGAGAACTTCAGCCCAGAGAGATGCCCACTGACTTTTTCTACTGCCTCCATTTTGATTTTGTCTTTATGTTCTCGTGGCCTAGAACAAATGGTTGTTGGCAGCCAGGCCTGATTCAAACCAGTCTGGTAATTCAGATTCAAGACTGGAATGAAATAAGGTGCTTATAGACCATTTCACAGTTAATAAAAGAAGGTTTCTTTAATCATAGCAGGGAAAGGAATATTTGACCAAGATACAACGTCAATTCAGTCTGGGCAGAACTTCTTTGCCTCTGTGTTGGCCATATTGATCTGATGGTCAGAAGCCTGGAATAGTCACTGTTGACTTCTCACGTGAAGTGCCTGGCCCTAGCAAGGAGCTTAATAAAAGCTGAATGGCTAACTGACATTCTCTACTTAGACCATCACCAAGCTATATCAGTGACTCAAGCCTTGGACTTCTGAGCCAATTAAGTCTTCAGGACAGTTTCTTTTCTTTTTATTATTCTTTTCAATTCTTTCAATTAACCAAAATTTCTTTTCTCTCCCCCTCCCCATAAAAACAGGCATACTCAAGCAAAACAAATTCCCATATTGGCCGTGTCCAAAAATATATGTCTCATTCAACATCTTGATCCCATCATCTCTTTGTCAGGAGTAAGTTAGCACATGGCATTATCCCCTAGAATTATCACTATTCATTTCATCAATCAATTCTGTGCAAGTCACTTAACATCTCTCAACCTGTTTCCTCATCTATGTTGTTCACTCATTTTTCAGTCATGCCTGACCCTTCTTAAGCCCATTTGGGGTTTTCTTGGAAGAGAGATTGGAGTGGTTTGCCATTTCCCTCTCCAGCTCATTTTACAGATGGGAAAACTGAGGCAAACAGGGTTAAGTGGCTTGCCCAGGGTCACACAGCTAAGAAGTGTCTGAGGCCAGATTTAAACTCAGGAAAACAAATGTTCCTGACTTCAGCCCTGGAACTTTATCTATTGCACCACCTAGCCGCTCCTTCCTCACCTATAAATAATAATAAATAATATATAATAATAGCGCCTACCCCTCAGGGTTTTTATGAGGATTAGATTGGATAACATATGTACAACACTTTGTAAACCCCAAAGCACTCTATAAATGCTTGCTATTTCAAAATTATTTGTCTTCACAATGCTGTTGTTATTGTAGAAGCTGTTCTTTGTTCTCCACGCTTCACTCTGCATCGGTTCATACAAGTCTTCCCAGCTGTTGGGGATAGTTTCAATACCTTTTAAGGAAAAACAAGTTTCACCTGAATGGCAGCTATTACTTCTACCTCATGCTGGTATACTTGAACTGAATTGAATTTCATCAGTCATCTTCCCCCCAACACATATCAAAAACATACAAAGTCTTCTCATTCCATGCCATTCTTCTCTGTGCGTTCCAATGGACCCTCTGCAGGGAGACTGCTGGTCTTGTGCTAAAGGCCTTCTTGGCATTCTTTTGGCACAATGGGGTGACAGAGTTGTTCATGGGTCTCTAGCTTGACTCTCTTGATAGATGAAGGGCCCTCCTCCTTTCTTGATATTGTCTTTTTTTTTAAACTTCCTACTTCTTGCATGCATGAAGTCAATCCATCAATCCAACACATATTTATTAATCTGTGGATATATGTACAAAGAATTAATCAATTCCTACTCACAAGATGCTTATATTCTAATGGATGAGAAAACAAGTACATGTAAAAATAGCACGAATATGAAGTGAATAAATACAAACTTTAGTAGCTTAAAATCACACTAAGCCTTTTTGGAACACCCTTTACATTCAACATAACTAAATAGAAGCTAGTTTGGGAGGGAGGGTCCTAGAAGATGACACCTAAGCTGCATATTAAAGAAAGAGAGGAGTTATGTGAAGGGATGCTCTGGGGTGGGCATTTCACATGTGGGGGAGGATCTGAGCAAAAGTATAGTGATGGGACATCTAGTGTCATCTGTAATTAAAAGAGAGAAGGCAAGTTTGGGAGGGGGAGTTAGGTCCAATGAGATTGAAATAGTTTGGAACTAGACTGTGTAGAGCTTTAAAAGCTAAACAGAGAGAGGAGGAGAAAAACAAATATACAAAAAGGAAAGAGATTTGCAATAGGAAATGTAGCAGGGTAATTTAAATTTTATCCTAGAGACAACAGGAAGCAACTGGAGTTGGTTGATTGGGGCAGGGGGAGGGGGATCCCATAGTCAGATCTGTGTTTGAGGAAAATTACTTTGGCAGTAGTGTGGAGGAAAGACTAGAATAGGGAGACACATGAGGCAGGCTGACCAATCAAGAGGCTGCTGTGATGATTAGGGAAGGGGTGATGAGGGCCTTAACTAAAGCGCTAGTTATAAGAGTAGCAAAGAAGTGTCAGATGGGAGTTACATCATGAAGATGGAAGAATGGCAAGATTTGACAATTGCTTGCATACGTGGGGTGAGGGGGAATGAGAACTCTGGGATGATGCCAAGATTACAAACTTTGGACATTGTTAGAATTGTGGTGTATTTGACAGGAGTAGGGAAGTTTGGAACTGGGGTTCAAGGGAAAAGAGAAAACATTCCATTTTGGATATGTTGAGTTTAAGATGCATCTAGTTTGAAATGTCCAGTAGGCAACTGGTGTTGTGAGACTGAAGCTCAAGGTGGGGATGAGCTGGATATGTATTGATGTGGGAGTTATCTGCAGAGAGATGATAGTTAAGCCTGTGTGGGGTGAGGCCACCCACCAGCAATTAATTAAAAGAGTCAGAGACCTCTCAAGGTAGAAACAGAAAACTTCTTTATTATGATCTCGAAAGGAAGGGAGTCATCACCACCAGCAGTGAGCTGGTAGGAGAGGCATGGTACGGAAAGCAAGGCATGATTATATACCTTGGCGTGTTCCATCCCCCTCCCACCACTGACCTTCAGTCTCATTGGTGGAGCTCTGGCTCACAATCTCGTGAGAATCTAATGCAGGTACAAGGAACAAGGAAACGCTAATTTAGCCAATAACAACTCTTAAAAATACTTTTATCCTTATTTGGCAAGGACACAGTTCAGGCGATTTTTAGTAACTCAAAACTTAGTCCTAGCTGTCAATCAGAAGCCCTGAGCCATGCGGAAAAGTCCCCATCTCCATTTATCCCACTCAATTCACAGAAAGGCTGAGACCCAGATTCCATGAGAGGTCCTCACTATTCCACTCAAGCCCATGGAAGCTGGTAGTTACCAAAAGAGAGACAAGAGAAAAGACCCAAGGACAGAAACTTGGGGAAACACCCACAGTTATGGAGAATGGTGAGCATAATGAGTCAGGAAAGGAGACCAAGAAAGAGCATTCGAGAGGGCAGCTAGGTGGCTTAGTGAGTAGAGTACTGGCCCTGGAGTCAGGAGGACCTGAGTTCAAGTGTGCCCTCAGACACTTGACACATATACTAGCTGTGTGACCTTGGGCAAGTCACTTAACCCAATTGCCCTGCATTCCCCCCTCAAAAAAAAAGAAGAAGAAGAAGAAAGAGCAGTTGGACACGTAGGAAGAGAACTAGGTGAAAGAAGTGCCATGAAAACCCAGAGAAGGGAGAGTATCCAGGAGGAGAGGACAGTCGACAGTGTTCAGTGGGACAGGTCAAGAAGGATAAGGACTAAGAAGACACAGATCGAGCAATGAAGAGGTCGTTGGTAACTTTGGTAACAGATGAATGATGAGATCAAATGCCAGAGTACAAGGGGCTGAGAAGAGAAAGCAGAGGCAAGGAGTACAGATAGCATGGCAAGGAGTTTGGCTGAAAAAAAGAAAGGAGACATAAAGTGCCATGCTTTGAGGGGATGGTAGGACCCAGCAAAGGCTTTTTCAGATCATCATGATATATCAAATAGGTGAAGGATCAGTGGAAGGAGCCTATAACTTCATACAAAAGTCCTGGGTGAACCCAATATTACCATCATTACTGCTCAGGCTAGAGTACAAGCCATATTTCCATCCTAGGGAGGACTTGCCCAAGGTCACAGAGCTAGTGTCAGAAGCAAGATTCCCTAAACTATGCTGCATTGGTCCCATTCGTTATACAGAGAGACAGGCATTGTGGGAGTAGAGAATATCAGGTTAACCTTATAGTCAGGAACACCTGGGTTCAAGTCCCATCTCTGACACACACACTAGCAAGTGGTATAAGAAAGTCACTAACCTTTCTGTGACTCACTTTTCTCATCTTTCAAATTGGGGGGTGGGGTGGGGCAGACTAGAATATCTCTAAAGTCTTTTCCAGCTCTAAGTATCAGATACCTGTCAGCCACCAGACCCTGGGGCCAATTAACTTCTCCAAGATTACAAGTGATAGAAGTATTGGTCATCATCATTGGTAGAGGGAGTCTACATGCCTGAAGGTTCCCACACTTATAAATCAGAGATCAGGACCATCCCCACAACCCCATTTGTATTCCTAGAATCTGCTCATTTATTGTCTCTCATTCCTCCTATGTAATTCTTTTTCTCTCTATCATCCGTGTCACCACCAGGGGCAGGGGGCAGGAGGAGGGAAGGAAAGAAATACAAGCTAGTTAAGCATGCTAATGACACAGATATGTAAACTCAGAAGACAACCAGACCCTTTCTCCAGTAACCTTGTTCAAGCCTAGAATGCTTCACATCACTGATGACCACTTCGCCTCAGCAAAAAGGCAACAGAAAGGCTTGTGAATATTTAAACCCTTCTAAAATATTAAGAACCTCATAGAGGAGATGGCAACAAAATGGGCTGGGTCATTCTCTCCCCAAGAAACAAGCAGTAGTTTTCTAGGATGACAAATTGTCCTCCATCCCCAAACTTTTACAATAAGTATAAATATACAATATACCATAAATAAATATACTTTTACTGGAAAAACAATTGTAGCTTTGCTTGATGGAAACATAAAAATAAAAGCTCTAGGCCTCCAGGATGTGGTGAACAGCAGGCTGCTCAGAGATGAAGCTGGGTTGGAGCCTCGGTTCCTGGCCTCCTATTTTGAACTAAGAGTAAAGGACCTGTGTCAGTGGTTAGGAAAAGTGGGGCATCTACCTACTTCAAAGTGATGGAGTGAGGAGAGCACTTGGCATATCCTGAAAGCTAGAGAAATGTGAATTAATAACAATAGCTAGCATGTATATGGCATTTTGAGGTTTACAAATCATTTTATCTTTTTTCTCATTTTTTATCTCATTTTATCTTCACAACAACCCTAGGAAGTAGGTGCTATCATTATGCTCGTTTTGTTGTTGTTGTATCGTGTTAGTCAAGTCTGACTCTTCTTGACCTCATTTTGGGTTTTCTTTGCAAAGATACCGGAGTGGTTTGCCATTTCTTTCTCCAGTTCATTTTATAGATAAGGAAACTGAGGCAAACAAGGTTAAATGACTTGTCACAAAGCTAGTAAATATCTGAGGTCAGATTTGAACTCAGGTCATCCTGACTCCAGGCTCAGCACTCTCTCCACTGCAGCACCTAGCTACTCCTGTGTTTTACAGTTGAGGAAACTGAGACAGACATTGGTTAAGCGATTGGCCTAGGGCCACACAGCTAGCTAGTAAGTGTCTGAGGTAGGATTTGAATTCAGGTTTTTCTGACTCTAGACGCAATGTTCTATCCACACACCACCTCTTTTAAAAAATTCTTATTGGTTAATCCTGGAAATAGTACAAAATACATTCACTCTGAAAGTCTTTTACAGTTGCATGTCTTATTCCTTTTTTTTTTTTCAATTTTCAGTGAATTCCTGCTTAGAACCACTTTAGATCAGGTGATAGAAACAGAATCTATTCATTTTTGGATTTAAATAAAAAGGAAATCAATGAATCAATAAACATTTATTAACTACCTCCTATTGTCCGGTACTGTGCTAAGCCTTGGGAATACAAAAGGAGACAAAGGACAGTCCCTGCCCTCCAGGAGCTTATCTAATGAGGAAAACAACACACAATTAAATACAAAGCAAGTTATATACAAGAGAAACAGAAGATATTTAATGAGCACAAACCATATTTCCATCTTCTGGCATGGAGCAGGATGATGGAAGGCTAAGAGCTTCCCCACCACCTCACGTGCCACTTCAGAAAGTGCCAATTAAGTTTGTTGCTGTTTCACATGAAACCCACCAACTTTCAGCTGGGAGCATGCAGTACTTGTAAGATGGTCAGGACTTGGAAAAAGGAACAGATGCTTACAGGATAGGATTTGAGAATGACCAAGAAAACACTCTTCACTCCAGAGTTGTCAAACACTTAGCAGGTCCTGAAAAACTGAACCAGATTAAAATATAATTGGGAAATTGTGTGAGGTAGTGAGAAAATAAAACATGAAGACTTCACCGGGAATATGTATCTGTATAAATATATATCTATATCCATTAATATCTATACTTAGAAATGTTTAAAAATCAAGAAATAGGGAAATAGGGAAGTGGAAAAATTCTGAGGCCATGACAGCCGGATTGCGAAGCCTCTGGGAAAGGTGTTTTTTTTTTTTTAACCCTGAGACTTTTTGTTCTTTCTTCTGGTTCTGGTTTAAAGATTTGCTAAGTAAGAATAGGGTCACTGTGACCTGCTTTCCTTTAGTGTAAAAGTACTGTAGAAGAATGGAGAGGGTCACACCCTCCCCTTATCTTATTCTCCTTCTTTAGATTCATAGATGCCACCTCAGTTGTAATCATTAACTAAGGGGATGGGAATTGGAATTTCTGTGCCTTGATTTCCTAGTTTTTCATGCTCACTTTGTAAGCCCACCTCCCAGCCAATGGTGAGAAGGGTCAGAGGTGGGCAGGAATTCTCTTGCATTAGGTATAATATTGGTGCTTTGTTCCTTGTGCCTTGGCTTCTCTTGCTAGATCTGTTCTGGCAGAGGACACCCTATTCTCACGAGAATCGAATAAAATTTTATTTCTGTTCCCACCCTGAGATGGCTCCTTATTAAAAATTAATTTTTTTAATTGGTTAGGGTCTTTCATCCCACACAGAAATGTTTTACAAAATAAATAAAATACAATACAACATAGATGATGTTAATTTGTTGTTTTCTAAGTCAATATGTGGCCAGCCAATGGGATGATTTGATTTTGGTTTGATTTCACTGGTTTACTTCACCCCCAAAATACCCTTGTTCTTTCAGCTATCTGAAATCCCACTATTAATAATACACTCCTTTGGATAAAGCATCATCCCTTCCTGAGTTCTATTTTAAAATGAAAATGCTCCAGAAGGGGTAATAAATGCAATTCTTTATTTCTTAATGCAATGTTTCCCAGCTTTTTGGAATATCAGACTTCCATTAATAAGTATTTGCTGTTTTTGTTCAGTTGTATCAGACTCTTCATTGACTCTATTTGTGGTGGTTTGCTACTTCCTTCTCCAGCTCATTTTACAAATGAGGAACTGAGGCAAACAAGGTTAAGTGACCTGCCCAGGGTCATACAACTAGTAAGTGTCTGAGGGAAGATTTGAACTCATTAAGGTGAGTCTTTCTGACTCCAGGCCCAGCACTCTACCTACTATGCCACCTATCTGCCCCATTAACAAGTACAGATATTCAAATCTATAAACCAGAACAAAAGAAAATAAAAGACTAACACCTAAGATTATACAAACCAAAATAGACATTGTAAAGGGTTGTACATGTTTGTAAGCTTCTGCTATTTTCCAAATATTAACCCCACCCCAAAAGACATGTGCACTGACTTTAACAGTCATGCCCACAATATCCTTTTCTTTATTATTTTTCACCTTTTATTGTATATATATTCCCAGTGCCTAGCACATAGTAGGCATTTAATAAATGTTTATTGATTGATCAATGTATCCTTTTATCTGGCTATATGTCTCTATAACTATCTGTCATTTTTGTTTTGAGTTATTCAGTTATAGTCAATATAGAGTGTTCTTTTGGTTCTGCTTTCTTCACTATGCATCACTTCACATGAGTTTATAGATCACCACCCACTCAAAACTATAGCTCATGTGACTCACTGACATCTTTATTAAGCCAAACAAAATAAACACATTAATTCAAATCAAAAGACATTTGCTCAAATAGCACAGCAAATCTAGTGACAAAAAGAACAAGCCCCAACACCTAACAGAGTACACTTTCTTCACAAATTACTGTGCTATCAGTGGGAAGCATGATAACACTGAGAACATGTTATAGGACCTGGCACATGCTGGAGGACACCTGGGGACATACTGGGTCAGAACAATTCATACCTCGAATGCTATAAAGCTACTGCTATCCATGGGGAGTATCTTTACGCTGCATTCTGTTGGGCATTGTGACTCCATGCTTTACTGGTGGTTGTGAATCTGCTAGGTATCACAGGGATGCTGGTCACTATGTCTCTGGTCCCTGCTGACCCTTGAGTTGTTCTATTGAGCATTTCAGCTATTCTCTAAATAGAGTGTTTACTGAGCTAGTCTCTATTATCATATGATAGCCCTTAGCTATTCAGCCTCTCCTGGCCAACTGCTGCTCTCTATTACTGTCTACTTAGGTCTAAAGGAAAGTAAGCTTCTCCCTTGTAAGGGAAGCTTTAGCAATAACCACAAGGCAATAGGAAAAATCCAATAGATACCCTCAGGTTAAATTTAACTTTTGACTTCACTTCTGCTGCTCTCACTCAAAGTCCTCGGTCCTAGACAACTATCTGACTTCGGGCTAGAAATAGCCTCACCATCAAGCCACCAGTCTTTGTTTAAGAACAGTTTGCTGGGCTCCTCACAGTAGTATGTATGAGTTTATCATATAGAGCGTAGATTAAGAGCTATACCACCATTCACGTGGCTTTGAGAGAAAAATCAGAGGGATATGATAGAAACGATCAGGGCAATAGTGATGTGAATGCTTTTTAGAATCCTCCCTGTAAATCCCCCACATCATCAACACTGTTCAACCAACATTCTTTTTAAACCAGCTGAAACCTGGCTCCTTCCTGGGAACAACTGTCCCTCTTGGAAGCTCCTCTCAATCTGCCTGACTCACAGGGCCAGGAGGCAAGCTGGTTGCTGCCATTTCCAGAACATTCTTCTATTTCCAACCTTCTCAAAGTCCATGAATTCCATTTATGTCACCCTCTCCTTTAGACTATGAGCCTCTCAAGAGTATGCAAGAGTATGGACTATTTTTTTTTTTTGGCCTTTCTTTGCATCCCTAGCACTCAGTATAGTGCTTGGCATAGAGTGGGTGTTTAATAAATGTTTGTTCACTTAGCTTACCTTCTGACCATTCTTATTGCTGTCATCTACCAATCTCTACATCACCTTCTCCCAACTTTTTATGTCTGGACTCAGTGTCTTTCTCTCCACCTCATATTTTGCTATCATCCTCAGACATATCAAAAATTATATTAATAACCCACTCATAATAACCTAATTTCACAATTCCTTAAACTGCTCACTCCAATAACTTCCTTTTCTGGAATGGTCACATATTACACTCTAACATCTCTTGGAATGCATCATCTCCAAGACCCTGAACTATGAAATTCCACTCTCTGACTCTATATCATTTCCTGGTAATGACTGTTCTAAATCTTTTCCTTTCTTCTCAACCTCCAACCTCCTCTTCCCCACAAGTTACTTTGTTTTCTCTGTACTAGCAGCAGATGACTTTGTCTTCTATTCCAACAAGAAAGTTGAGACTGTCTTTTTACACTACTTCTTCCATTCCTCGTAACTTCTTAGTATCATTACCCATTCTCTCTTCTTTCTCTCTAGTGACATAAAAGTTTTCCCTTTTCCTCTGTAAGGTTAATGCCCTTATCTGATCCCTTGAATTCTTTCTCTCCTACCTCCTCCTAGATCTCATAAGGCTTCTTACAAAACAAGGGAAAACGTTTGATTTTGAGCATGCACACCAAGATTACAATGGCTATACTGCAAAGAAAACTATTAACTCTTAACAAGCAAGCAAAAAGATAAAGGAAACAACCCCTCATGCAAGTGTTTCCTCTACCTAGGAGGGGAGTCTTCCTAAATAGAAGTTGCCTTGTAGTTTAAATATATAATATGTGACAAATGAAGCCAGTACTATCACTTAGTCTTCCTCTTCCAGGCAGAAATTCCTATCTTGGTATGGATAGAAGTAACCTTCTTATTTATAACGAATGATTTAACTGGTGCAGTGGCTAAAGGTCTGGCCTCCAAATTCGGAAGACCTGGAAGTGCTCCTTCTGACGTATATTAGCTTTGTGAGCACGGGCAGATTACTTAACTTTTCAATGCTCTCATGCAAATCTGTAAAACTCTAAGTTTTAGATAAGGTGCTGATCTCCAACAGCAAAAGGAGTTTCTACATCAGGAGCTTCTAAAAAGGATGAAATGATAGATCTCAATACAAAAAATTAATGATTAACAATAATAATAATGATAGTTCTTGTTTCTACAAATGTCTCATATTTGTTTATTTTTATGCTATTATTAGCTATGCCTAATTCCATCCTTAAAACTCTCTTCCTACCCAGCCTAGAACCTGGTGCTTAATAAACACTTGACAGATGTTTATTGATGGCTTGTGTAAACACTGGGACACAGATGACATTGTACTACAGCCTTATGGTTGTAAAATCTATTTGTGTGTGTGTGTGTGTGTGTGTGTGTGTGTGTGTGTGTGTGCACGCGTACCCATGGGTGCTATTATCATTTCTCAAATTCCAGTATTTGAAAAGCGTAATGGACTAAAAATAGCCTGTCTCCTAGTCCCATCACTAACTATGTAATCTTGGGCAGGCTCTCAAAGTCTTCATGTGCCCATTTCCTCATCTAAAATTCCTTATTCCTAGCACCTGGTACAATGCCTAAAAATTTGGTATTTAGTACATGTTTATTGATTGACTGAAGAATATGGAAAAGAATCACTGAGGAGAAGGGGTAAACAGGTTGTAATCCATACCTTTGGAGGAAGTACCCACAAGAACGAGATCAAGGATCCATCAGAGCATTGAAGGTGTATGAGACTTACAGTAAAATATGGTTTGTCTACAAATGTTATGCAAAGAGCTGCAGGCACATAATACAAGGGAAATTAACTGGCCCTAGTTACAGACATCATTCTGCTATGAAAAGCCAACCAATCTCTCCTTTCTATGCCTTTTCCCTTCTCAGCAGTATCCTCTCTTCCTTCCTTCCTAAGTGTTTTACAAATATTATTTCATTTGATTCTGACAATGACCTTAGGACTCAAGTGCTTTTATCATCCTCATTGATATTAATTGAGAGATTAGTGACTTGCTCAGGGTCACACAGCTTAGTAAGTGTCTGAAGTCAAGTTTCAATTCAGGTCTTCCTGATTCTAGAACTCTATCCACTGAACCACCGAACTGCTTCTTTTAGGTGCCCAGTATCTCCCTCTCTAACTGGCTCTAAGAAAATAACCTATTAGTCATTTTTACTTGAATAGTATCAATTAGTTATTTTTCCCAGTCATATTTGCATTTTAAACCTTAGTGCTCTTTTAAATGACTTTGAGATATCGCAGAATCACAGAGTTGGAAGACTACCGAGGCCATCTAATCTAATCTATACCCAGAGAAGGATCCTCTCCCGCACATCTATAATGAATGACTGAGCTATGGATATTTTCAACTAGAGAAAACCAAGTGAATTGGAGTTGGGGTAAGAGACTTACTTAAGGGCTAGTATGGGGCAGAACGAGAATTTGAATCCATATCCTCTGACTTCAGAACTGGTTCTCTTTCTTAGTATACCATGTTTCCTTATTTTACAGATACAGGAGCTAAGAAGCAGAATTGTATAATTAGTAACTTCTGGGAAGAAAACTGTTTTCAAGTATCTGAAAAATAATTAGAGGGAGAGGTAATTCAATTTCTCCTGGAATGAAGAACAGCTTAATCACTGAGATAAGAGATGACACATGACATACAAGGAAGAGTAAGAAGGTTAGTATGACCAGACTGGTCATTACAACAATGGAAGCTCTTCAAGCTTTCAAAATGTTTTTTCTTTACAATGGTGTTGTCCTTATGTAAATTGTTCTCCTGCACCTGCTCTCTCTAATGCATCAGATAATGCATTAACCATTCTCTGAAATTGTCTCTTTCACCATTTTTTGTGATGCAATAATCTGCCATTGCATTCACAAGGCAAATCTGCTCATCATTTCCTAATTGGTAGCCACACCCATTAGATTCTAGTTCTTTCCTTTCCTTCTAACCTTCCCTTCATGAACAAGAAGTTTATTTTGCTTGGGACCACTCCTCCCTCTTAGAGTACCCACTCCCCTTCACCACATGTCTCTGTTGAAATTGAGGTATTTCTACACCAAATTGTATGTGTTAGCCTCTTTTTTTGTCTGTTTCAGATAAGAATGAGGTTCATCTGATGCCCTTCCCCCTAATTTCTTTATTAGTGTGTATATTCTTCTTTTCATGTACCTCGATCTCCTCCCTTTCCCTTCTTTTTTATGCTAGTGTATTCTTCCTACCCTCCCTTTCCTTTTCCCTCTTAAAAACCTCAGAACAGAACTAGCCTACTGAAAAAAAAAATACCAGATGGGAGCCAAGATGGTGGCATGAAAACAGCCACTTACTAGAGCTCTCTTACAAACTCTGTCAGATACCACTAAAAAAGTGAATCTGAGCAGATTTGAGAGAGGTGGAAGACACCAGGAGACTGAGTGTGGCAGACTTCAAGCCCAGGAGAGTCCCCAGGGTTGACTGGACAGACCTGTGGGCTAGGAGAACACTGGGGAACTGCACCCGACCACACCAGAGCGGGAGCAGCAGCTGAACTCAGTCAGCAAACGGGGTTGGGAAAGCAAGGAATGAAACCGTACCAAAGCAAGAGTAGGAGTAGGCCCAAGGCTGAAGTGCCAGCTTTGTTGGGGATCCCAAGGCCTCTCAGCCCAGAATGGGAGTCTGTCAGAGCTGCATGAAGCAGCAGCACAGACCCTGCAGCCATAGCAGAAGCTACTCCTGAGGCATTCAGCCCACAGTCTAAAGGTATGAAACTCACCTTCTTGACCTTCCAGGTGCCATGATGACTAGGTAAAACAACTTTCATCCTTCTCTTGAATAAACCAAGAGAATATTATCCTAGGAGAAACCCTGGAATAGAGGAGTCAGAAGTGGAGGTTCGGTAATCTTATAGCTTGGGAAGCTAGGGAAACAGCTTCCATTTTGGTGGTGGAAGGAGACTGGTGCAGGAAGGGAGGCATCCCAGCAGGCCCCACCTTGGCAGACCAGCAAGTGGGAGTTCCTGAGCCACAATAGGATGTAGCTGGCAAGTGCCAACATCAGGACCCCAGGCAAGCCTTTGCATATCCAGGAGAATTGGAAGACTCCAGGGCAGACAACAGCTGAGACCACCCATGCTATAGCCCTAGGGGAAGAGGAGACTTCCAGCAGCCAGACCACCCCTCCCCCACACCTCACACAGTGACCCCCAGGGAAACTCAGAAAGACCTCGCTGGGCCTTGATCCTTAGTACACACCAGCCAACTCCAACACAGCACCAGGTGAGACACAGCACTAAATAGTCTCTAGCTGACAAAATCAAAGGCCACAGCACACAAAGCCAGTAACCAGGCCCCCAATTCCCAGCCCAAGAAGCTTGGGATAGAGCCCCCTGGGCCCCAGAAGCAGAGAAACACTTAAAAATCCAGGAAGAAGAAATCTAGAAAAGTAAAAAAGACCACTGAATCATTTTATGGGGACAGAGAAGATCAAAATATAAATTCAGAAGAGGAGAGCATTGATACTATACCCACATCTGGAACCTCAAAAGGGAATATGAACTGGTCTCAAGCCCAAAAAGCATTCCTGGATGAGCTCAAGGAGGATTTTAAAAACCAAGTTAGAGAGGTAAAAGAAAAAAATGGAAAAAAATATTCACTCATCAGAACAAAACTTTAAAAAGTAAAATTGGCAAAATGGTTAAGGAGGTTTGGAATCTAATTGGAGAGAATGACTTCTTAAAAAGTAAAATTAACCAAATGGAAAAGGAGGTACAGAAGCTAAATGAAGAAAACAATTTGTTAAAAATTAGAATTGGTCAAGGAGAAGCTGATGACTCTATGAGGCATCAAGAATCAGTCAAACAAAATCCAAAGAATGAAAAAATAGAAGAAAATGTTAAAATATTTCATCAGAAAAACAACTGACCTGGAAAATAGATCCAGGAGAGACAATCTAAGAATTATTGGTCTACCGGAAAGCCATGATGGAAAAAAGAGCCTGGGCAGTATCTTCCAAGAAATCATCTTGCCCCAAGGTCTCAGAACCAGAGGGTAAAATAGTCATCAAAAAAATTCATCGATCACTCCCTGAAAGAGATCCTAAAGTGAAAACTCCAAGAATATCGTAGCCAAATTCCAGAATTATCAGGTCAAGGAGAAAATACTGCAAGCAGCCAGAAAGAAACAATTCAAACATCGTGGAACTACAGTCAGGATCACTCAGGTCCTGGCAGCTTCTACATTAAAAGACAGGAAGGACTGGAATACGATATTCTGTAAGGCAAAGGAGCTTGGACTACAACTAAGGATCAAGTACCCAGCAAAATTGAGCATAATTTTTCAGGCAAGGAGATGGACATTCAATGAAATGAGGAAATTCCAGACCTTCCTGATGAAAAGACCAGAGCTCAATGGAAAATTTGATGTTCAAATACAGAACTCAAGAGAGACATAAAAAGGTAAATAGGGATGGAAAAAAACACCTTGTTATTCAATAAGGACAAAATGTTTACATCCTCATATAGGATTATTTTGTCTTATATATGTTTTAGATAGATAGATATAGATATAAATCTTGAGAATGGTATAGTTATTACAACAACCAAAAGGGACATACATAGACAGAGGACATGAGTATAAATCAGTTCATGTGATGATAAAAAACATAATTAAGGGGTGGAAAGGGATTAGTCTGGGAGAAGAGGTAAGGAGGTAGTAGAAAAGGGTAAATTACATCCCATAAAGAGGCACAAAAACATTATAGTAGAGGGAAAGAAGGGAGGGAGAAGAGCAGAATTTGAGTTTACTCTCACTGGATTTGATTCCAGGAGAGAATAACATACTCTGATAAGTATAGAAATCAAACGTGTCCTACAGGCAGCAGGAAGGGATAGAGAAAAGAAAAGTGAGGGGTGGTTAGAAGGGAGGGAAGAAGTAGTAAAGGAAAAGGGGTAAGATAAGGGGCAGGGATTGAAAGGGGGGGAATATGGAGGGAGGTGGTGGTCAAAAACAGGAGGGGAAGGGAGAAGTGAGAAATAAAAACAAATGGGGGGAGGGATAGGATGGAAAAAAAGACACAGATAATAATCATAACTGTGAATATGAATGGGATGAACTCTCCCATAAAACGGAGACTGATAGCAGAATGGACTAAAAACCATAATCCTACAAGAAACACATTTGAAACAGGGGGATACATACAGGGTAAAGGTAAAAGGCTGGAGTAGAATTTATTATGCTTCAGCTGAAGTAAAAAAAGAGCAGGAGTAGCAATCCTAATCTCAGACAAAGCAAAAGCAAAGATAGATCTAGTTAAAAGAGATAAAGAAGGAAACTCTATCCTGCTAAAAGGCATCATAGACAATGAAGTAATATCATTACTTAACATCTATACACTAAGTGGTACAGCATCCACATTCT
The DNA here is from genome assembly GCF_011100635.1 of Trichosurus vulpecula. Classification (NCBI taxonomy): domain Eukaryota; kingdom Metazoa; phylum Chordata; class Mammalia; order Diprotodontia; family Phalangeridae; genus Trichosurus; species Trichosurus vulpecula. The sequence goes on along the minus strand of NC_050576.1, from coordinate 269,632,101 downwards.
TAGGGAAGAAGTTAAGGGAGTTACGGGAAGAAATAGACAGCAAAACTATACTAGTGGTGGACCTCAACCTTCTGCTCTCTGAACTTGATAAATCTAACCTCAAAAGAAACAAGAAAGAAGTTAAGGAAGTGAATAGAATTTTAGAAAAGGTAGATATGATACACCTCTGGAGAAAACTGAATGGGGATAAAAAGGAATATACCTTTTTCTCAGCGGTACATGGCACATCCTCAAAAACTGACCATGTACTAGGGCATAAAAACTTCACAATCCAGTACAGAAAGGCAGAAATAGTCAATGCATCCTTTTCAAATCATGCTGCAATAAAAAAATATATTTGTAATAAAAGACCATGGAAAGATAAACTAAAAATTAATTAGAAACTAAATAATCCCTTAATGTAGAAGCTGCTAGATCTTGTATCATCCTGATTATGTTTCCACAATACTCAAATTCTCAAATTGTTTCTTCCCGGATACTTGCAGTACTTTCTCCTTGACCTGGGAACTCTGGAATTTGGTGACAATATTCTTAGGAGTTTTCTTTTTGGGATCTTTTTGAAGAGGTGATTGGTGGATTCTTTCAATTTCTATTTTACCCTCTGACTCTAGAATATCAGGGAAGTTTTCCTTCATAATTTCTTGAAAGACAATATCTAGGCTCTTCTTTTGATCATGGCTTTCAGGTAGTCCAATAATTTTTAAATTATCTCTCCTGGATCTATTCTCCAGGTCAGTGGTTTTTCCAATGAAATAATTCACATTGTCTTCCATTTTTTCATTCCTTTGGTTCTGTTTTATAATGTCTTGATTTCTCATAAAGTCACTAGCTTCCACTTGCTCCAATATAATTTTTAAGGTGGTATTTTCTTCAGTGGTCTTTTGGACCTCCTTTTCCATTTGGCAAATTCTGCCTTTCAAGGCATTCTTCTCCTCATTGGCTTTTTGGAGCTCTTTTGCCATTTAGGTTAGTCTATTTTTTAAGGTGTTATTTTCTTCAATATTTTTTGAGTATCCTTTAGCAAGTCATTGATCTGTTTTTCATGGTTTTCTCGCATCATTCTCATTTCTCTACACAATTTTTCCTCTACTTTTTTTACTTGCTTTTCCAAATCCTTTTTGAGTTCTTCCATGGCCTGAGACCAATTCATATTTTTCTTGGAGGCTTTTGATGTAGGCTCTTTGACTTTGTTGACTTCTTCTGTCTGTAAGTTTTGATCTTGTTTGTCACCAAAAAAAAGATTCTAAAGAGTGGGGAGCCAGCTATATCCTGTTTAGGCCTCTTAGAGCTCTGCAAGGCAGGGTCAATTGAGAATGGGTCTATGCATGGCAAGGCCAGTTTTAGGATAAGAACTTGGCATAGAAAACCCACCTTCGTAGCTGATTACCCACATGGGAGATGACAGAAATGTTTCAGTCTGGTTATCTATATGTGAGAGAACATAAATGTTTCAATATGGTTAGCCTTGAGGAAAAATAGCGTCACTCCCAGGAACAAGGAGATAAAAAACTTAACCAATGCTTTATTGTACTCTTCTTTGAAGTCTGGATGACTAAGCAATTAACCTGTATAAAATACTGCCAATAACTCCATTAAAATCAGTCTATATCCTGACTATACGACTCACCTAGCCCCATGTCTTTGTCTTTTTGTGTCAATTGTTTCATCATATATTCATGCCACTGAGGGCACACTAGAGTGTGAGTCTGTGTCCTGCCATGTTCCCAGACAACTATTTGACGTTTGAGCTTTTTGTCAGGGTACGGCTGCTTGTAGAGTAGAGGGTGCTTTGTCCCAAGCTTTAGGGGCTGTGCTGCTGTTTTCAGAGCTACTTCTACTCCATTGTCACAGCAAGCTCTGCCACAGCAGTGCTTCTCCTCCCCCAAGAACTGCCAACCAGGATTGTGACCCAGATCTAAGCAGGGCAAAGTAAGCCCTTCACTCCTGCCCTGGTCTGTCGCTTGATTCCTCCTACCATGTGAGCCAGGGACTCCAGAAGCAGCTGACACTGGAGCTCTAGAAGCACCCACAGGAGCTTCCTGCTGCTGCTGCCACCACCACCGCACCACCTCTACCACCCCCAGGGCTGGGGCCAGACCACTTTCTAACCCCATCTAGCAGTTTTCCCACTAACCTGCTCTGTGGCCTGTGGTGTTTGTGGGTTGAGAAGTCTGGTAACTGCCACAACTCAGTGATTCATGGCCCTAAGGCCTGCTCTAGGCCGACTCCTTGTCTGATCTGTCCTGGAGCGGCCCATGTTGGGCTGTGCTCCACTCCCAGCACTGTGCAATAGACCCTTTTCAGTGACCATCCAGGCCATCCTGGGCTGGAGACCTGTTTCCCTCTGCTATTTTGTAGGTTCTGCAGCTCTATAATTTGTTCAGAGCCATTTTTATAGGTGTTTGGAGGGATTTGGGGGAGAGCTTAAGTAAGTCCCTGCTTTCCAGACATCATCTTGGCTCTGCCCCCAACTGAAAAGTTTTTGTACAAACAAAGCCAATACAACAAAGATAAGGAGGGAAGCAGAAAATTGGCAAAGAATCTTTACAACCAGTGTCTCTGATAAAGGCCTCATATCCAAAATATACAGGGAACTGAACCAAATCTATAGGAATACAAGTCATTCTCCAATTGAGAAATGGTCATAGGATATGAACAGGCAGTTTTCAGAGGAACAAATTAAAGATATGTATAGTCATATGAAAAAATGCTCTAAATCACAATTAGAGAAATGCAAATCAAAACAACTCTTAGGTACCACATCTCTCCTGTCAGATTGGCTAACATGACAAAACAGGAAAATGATCAATGCTAGGAGGATGTGGGAAAATTGGAACATTGTTACATTGTTGGTGGAGTTGCAAACTGATCCAGCCATTCTGGAGAGCAATTTGGAACCACGCCCAAAGGCCTATAAAAATGTCCATACCTTTTGACCCAGCAATATCACTTCTAGGACTGTATCCCAAAGAGATCACACAAGTGGGAAATGGACGAGTACGTGCAAAAATACTTAGAGCAGCTATTTTTGTGGTGGCAAAGAATTGGAAATCAAGGGGATGTCCATCAACTGGGGAATCGCTAAACAAATTGGAGTATATGAATGTAATGGGATACTATTGTGCTATAAGAAATGAGGAACAGATGGACTTCATTACAACCTGGAAAGACTTATATGAACTGATGCTGAGTGAGGGCAGCACAACCAGGAGATCTTTATACACGATTATGGACACAGTATCTGTAAGGACTAACTTTGATAGACTTGGCTCCTATCATCAATGCAAGGTTCAAAGACAGCTCCAAAAAACTTATGATGGAAAAAGCTATGCACATCTGGAGAAAGAATTATGGAGTCTGAATGCAGATTGAGACAAATTACTTGCTCTTTTTTTCCTTTCTTTTTTGGTTTCATTTCTTCTTTCTCATGATTCATTCCATTGGTTATAATTCTTTTTTTACAACTGGACTGTTACGTAAATAAGTTCAATATGAAGGTATATGTAGAACCTGCATTGGATTATATGCTGTCTTGGGAGGGAGGGAGGAGGAGAGAGAGGGAGAGAAATTTTGGAACCCAAAAACTTGTGGAACTGAATTCTGTAAACTAAAAATGAAAAATAAATCTATTTTTTAAAAAAAGAACTAGCCTACTTCCTGCTTCTCTGTTTTTTTTTATTTACTATGTCAATAGGCTTCTGATTATTCATTCTTTCAGCCTAACTTCCCGAATTGGACTTTGTGTTATGTTCAGGTTCTCCATACTTCAAGAGGGAATGAGAGGTCCTTGTTTGGTTCTGATTTATATTCTCTAATGTGCTGCTGCTTTCTTTGGGTATTTAGTACATGTTTATAGCTGGGTCCCATTTCTGCTCCCTTCAGTGTACAGTTTCAGACCCATTCCCTGCTAGAGTCTTTTTTCAAAATTGTATTTTTAAAATTTTCAGTTCCAAATTCTTTCCCTTCCTTCACCCCTCCCTTTCCCATTGAGAAGGCAAGAAATACAATATCCATTATACCTATGAAGTTATATAAAACATATTTCCACATTAGCCATGTTGCCACACACACACACACACACATACACACACCAAACTCAAGAAAAACAAAGTGAAAAAATATGCTTCAATCTATACTCAGAGTTCATCATTTATCTCTCTGGAGGTGGATAGCATTTTTCATTGTGAGCCCTTTGAAATTGTCATGCATCATGGTGTTGGTGAAAGTAGCCAAGTCTTTTACTGTTGATTGCCATCACAGTATTGCTACTACTGTGTACAATGTTCTCCTAGTTCTGCTTGCTTCACTTTGCATCAGTTCATCTAGATCTTCCTAGGTTTTTCTGAAGCCATCCCCTTCATTTTCTTGCAACACAATATGTCTGCTAGATTCTCATCCATTTCTTGCCCTGGTACATAGTCATAGGCCCCAGTTTAGTCTCTATGCTGAAAGGATCTGTTGGGTCCTTCCTGGTTAGGCCGCTTTCCTAGTGCCTGCAGGTCTCTGCTTTTCTCCCTATACTGACCTAGGGCAGAAAAAGGACTCACTGTGACTTCTCCTTGGATTTTCCCAATCATTACTCATCTGTTGCTCTTCCTTCGTCTTTATTGGAGTAGTCATGGAAAATAGCAGGACTGTACTGTTCCTTCTACTTTGCTTTCTTTACTGATGGGTCTTTCAACATCCTTTGAAGACATTAAGGTTTTGAAGGGAAATTTGATTCTTCTCCCCCATTAAAATATTAGCAGCATATCATCATGGACTTCCTTTCAAATGTTCAGATAAATTTACCTCTCTAGGTTCCTCTTGATTCCTTTGTTTGTATTTCAAAATCTCTACTCAGTTCTGGTCTTTTTTTTTTTTAATCAGAAATGCCTGCCAGATTTCTATTAAAGATTCATTTCCCCCCTGTAGAATTATACACAGCTTTGCAAGGTAGGTAAGCCTTGTAAGCTTACCTCTTTTGCTTTTTGGAATATTGTTGAAGCTCACTGGGCTTAGCTCCCAACCACCAGTGCCAGCTCCCTAGCTTTTGAGGAGGAAATGCCTGTATCAATATTGCCCTCCATTATGACATGCTTCTGGAGCAAGGAAGCCCTAACCTGCACTTCCAGGGATCAAAGATTTAGAGCTAGAAAGAATCTTAGAGGTCGCTGAGTCCAATACCTTCATTTTACTAATGAGGAAAGCGAGAAGTTTCACAAAGAACTGAAGTAGCTAGACCAGTCAGTGTTACATCATTAGTAAGAGTCAGAGGGAAGACTCAAACCCAAGTCTTCAGGTCCCACTACTACACTTAGCTGCCTATCTCTAGTCTACTGGCTAATTAATATCTCTTATTCCCTTAATCACTGTAATTTGGAGTTGACATCTCTGGAGGTAAAAAATCCCCTTTCTCTGAAACTATTTCTCATAATCTCAACCCCATCCAACTTGACCTTGTTTTCCACTGGTTCCTTTTTTCCTTATTCAGTATAATTGTTTCCTTTGTAATCCTATTTTATTTTATTCATTTAAAAAGATTTTTCTGAGAAGGAATCCATGGCATAAAGATGTTAGGAAATCCCTGATCTAGGTCCTTCCCTACTGTTTACAAAAACACCATTTGAAAAAAAATCACTTGACCTTGTCATCAGTATCAATATTATTTATCAATAAACTTCTATCTTCTCTCTATTTTACTTCTGGACAGAATTGTCTGTATTTAATGCCTCCCCTACCTTACCTCGCATTCACTTCTCAGTCCCTTTTAATCTTGCTTCTGACTCCATCAATTATATGAAACTGCTCTCTCCAAGATTACCAGTGACCACTCCATTGCTAAGTCAAATAACTGTTTGTCCCTCCTAGTTAATGTCCCTGGCAATATTTGGCACTGTTAACTACCCCTTCCTCCTAGAGGCTTTCTGCTCTCTTAGTTTCTTTGACAACAATCCCCATTCTCCTTTTACCTGCCTAACTGCTCTAGCTCATCTTCTTCCTTGGGTCATCATCCACCTCCTGCTCCCAGCATATGGGTCCCCTAGGGCTCCATTTTGGGCCTTCTTTGTCTATTGTTGATCTTCTTTACTTCTACTATGGGTTCAATTATCTATACATAGATGATTCTTAAATTTACATATATTGCCCAAATAGCTATCCTGAATTCCAATCCTGTGTTATCAATTGCTTGTTGAATATCTCTTCCTGGATGTGGAACTAATTGTTTTCTTCCCCAAACCTGTCCCACCAAACTCTCCTCTATCTTACACCAGCATCCTTCCAACGAGGCAGATTCACAAACTTGGAGTCCTCCTTGACTTTTCCCTCTCCTCACCCCCCTCCTCCAATAGCTACCCAGTTGCCAAATCTTTAGTGTTTGCTGGACTATTTCCCAATAACCTTGAAAAGGACTAGAATAAGGTCAACCTCATTCACAGATAGAGTAAGAAATTTCCTATGTGGAACAACTTCAGGGATGTAGAATTTCCCTTCTTTCACAATTTTTTTGTAGGGCGAGAATAAAACATGGCACATATATGGTATCTATCTAATAAAATTACCTTTGTACAAAGGAAAACTTCCATTCACAGTTACCTTCTATATTCTATCCCTGAGGCCAGGGTCTTGGAGTTTGCTTTGATCACTGCTTCCTGATGGCAGAGAATCTTGACTATATTTTTGGGTAGCCCAAGCAAAATCACTAATGGAAGCATTCAGGACACATGCCATGGTCTTCCCATAGGACCATAAGGCTGTATGTCCATCTTTAAGGGACTATCCTCTAGGATCTTCCTTATTCAGGGCATATCATACTCAACCTTTCTCTTAAACTTGTTTCTAGAGGCAATCAGGTTACAACCAATATAAAGGTCAGCTAAGAAGTTAAGTCACAACAGAGCACCAGGTAGCTTGGGGGGTCCAGAGTATGCATAGATAGAGAGGGCAGAGCCTTATTTTTGTTTACCTTCGCTAATGAAAAATGATTATTATTGTTAGCAGTGGGAGTACCCTGGAAGCCTTACTCCTCTAGGGGGATACTTGGGAGTAAACCACATATAAGCCTGTGGATAAATGGAGATGAGGAGGATTTACAGAGTTCCCAAAAAGAAAAATTGTCAGATACGAGAGAACCAGATTAGGTGTTAGGTATAGAGAAACCATCTATTGAGGAATCAGGTGTGATGCCATTAGAACTTGTGAAAGAAGCACTGAGTTGAGAGTCAAAGGGCCTGTGTTCAAAATCTGGTTCTTCTTCTTCTATCTTGAGTGAATGTCTTTAATATCCTGGTCCTTCACCACATCATCTGTAAACTGGGGAGCTGACCTACGATCTCCAAGGTCCTGTCCAGTCTTCCAAGTTCTTACCATGTAAATCATATGTATAGGCTCCTGGAGCTCAAGACTGTGGACTTATGGCTATTCTGTGCACTCTGTGCAAAGGAAAATTAGAAGCTGATTTTGGGTTCAAGAGCTTCGGGTCCTTTTCATACCAATTGAACAAGAATTTCCTCCCCAGAATTGCAGCCCGGCAGATGACACCTCTACAACTTTCTACAACCCTCAGGGAGGGCAGTGGGGAAAGTGCTGGGCCTGGAATTATTAAGTCCTGAGTTTGAATCAGTCTCAAACACTTACTAGCTGTGTGACCCTGGGCAAGTCATTTAACCTGTATTTGCCTCAGTTTCCTCATCTGTAAAATGGGGTTAATAATAGCATCTACCTCCCAATACTTGTAAGGTGCTAAACACTCTTAACTGGCACATAGTAGGAGCTATATGAATGTTTATTATTAATACTAGTATTTACATTTCTATAACCCTACAGCTCTGTGTGAAAGACAATTTATTTGCTTGGGTTGGAAATGACAGGATAGAAGGCTTCTACTATTGTTCCTTCTCATTATCCCTCTGATCCTATGCCACCCCACACTACACTCACCCACCCCATCCCACCCCAATCTACCCCATTCCACCCCGTCTCCTTGCTACATTTTCACTATAATATTTAAAGCTATCATCCTAAAATCAGAGCAAAATATCTATGTATAACATCTAGAGTCTCTTGGAGGAAAGGTGAATGCAATAAATAAGAAATCTGTAACACAATAAATTATTTTATTCACATGTAATCACTTCGGTTATCTAAAGATTGTTTCATTTTTCCTTCCAAGGAAAACGCCAGTGACTTTTAGCAACAATTTTTATTTGTAACAGTGATGAGTGTCAAGGTCGGGGAAAGGGAGAAAGAAAGCTCCAAAGAGGTCAGTGAACAGTACAACCAACATAAAAGCATAATTGCAGGAAACATTGTTCTTACATAAAGAACATGAGGTAGCAAACAGGATGCAAGGATAATAACAGAGTCATATACACACTCTAAAAAAGATGCAACATTCAGTCCAAGCTGGGAAATAACTCTGATTCAAGCTGTGAGATTATTTTCCTAAGAAAGTAACACTTTTTACCCAAGAAAAATAAATCTGGATTTAATTTTTTTTTTAATTCTAAACTTCATCTAACTTTTTGACCCAGAGGAATCCAGTGTCAGTATCCATTGCAAGATGGTACATGAGCCCTTTACATCAGAATTCTAAGTCAACAAATCACTGGGTCAGTCAAATCAGAAGCTTCCCTGAAGCACTATGCAAAAGGCTTTAAAATGATTAATAATAGAGGATCATTGTAGAATGATGGGAAAATTTATCTTAGAATTTTGGGTGGTGGTTTGGGAAGTGAGGTGCTGAGCTCCCACCATGAGAGATTCTGATCAGAAGCTGAGCACAGACTTTGGAACCCCACCTCTGCTAACCACCTGTACATTCAAGGGAGGGTTAAGGCACCTCTCTGGGCCTCAGTTTCCCAGTATATAAAATGGAGAACTTTTATTAGGTGATCTCTAAGGTTCCTTCCAGTTCCAGATACTAAGATAAGATCCTGGTTACTTGCTTCTGGGAGAGGGAACACAAGAGGTATCTTGTACATACAAGTCAATACACATAAGATTTGACAATGTGAAAATGCTACGCTTTATGGGAGCTTAGAGATCTCTGGTAAATGTCTACAATTTTTCTTTGTTAAACAAGCAAAACCAAGAAGGCTCTCACAGTAACCCTTTTGTACCTTCCTGGTCTCCCTACCTACATCCTTCCCCTAACAACTCTAAGACAGACTTCCTCCGGTGGAGTTTAAGATGGAATTAAAGATCCCCCAAAGATGGAATTTATATAAGGTATCTATTTCAACTCTAAACAGACAGGGACCAAGTGAAGAGGTAGTATGGTGTCATTGAAGGAGAGATGGCCTGGGAGTCAGGAGGGATGGGTTTCAGTGCTAGTCTCTAGGCAACCTCAAACAAGAAATTTCTGTGCTTAGTCTCATCACCTATGAAGCAAAACCATAAAGGATTGTTTCTAAGCTCCCTTCCAGCTTTTACATTCCAATTCTGAGCATTCTGCAGAGAGCAATAAGGATAGATATCACAGTTGCTACAATTCCCTAACTCTAATTTAGGGAACCACAAAGTTTTTGTGATGGAAGAGACCTTAGACATTATGTAATTCAGTCCCTTAATTTTACAGATGAGGAAACTGAGGCCCAAGGAGGTAAATGACCTGCCCAAATTCCTATGTCTCTGATTGTCATCTTTACACCTCCATATAAACAAATTGTGGTATACGAATGTAATGGAATAGTCCTATACTATAAGAAATTATGAAAAGGATTGGTTTAAGAAAAAAAACCTTGGAAGATGTATGATAACAGACCAAAGTCCCGAGGTGATGGACTTGAAATGTAGAATGAAGCATGCATTTTTTTTTTGGCAAAGCCAGCATGGGAATTTTTGTTTGACAATGTAGATTTATAACAAGGATTTTGTTATTTCCCCAGTGTCATAGGGAGTAGGGGAGATAGGAATGGGGGAAAATAAGTGTTTTAATTGATGAAAAAATAAAATAAAAAAGGTAAAATAGAAAAAGAAATATTAACATACATCCATACTAGGTAGATGTAGTATTCTTTTCACTTTGGCATTGTAGTTAATTCAATGTACTTAAAAAATTCAAAATGTAAATTTATGTTGTTGATATTGCAAGACACTTTTTGTGGCTTTGTATTTTTAAATTATGGAACATGCATTATTTTTATGGGAACAAAACTTCAACAAAGTTTCTGAATTGCAAGTGGCAGATAGAAGGGTTCTCTATAGATAAAGGGGTAAATGTCTATTTTTATAACTACGTTTCAATATAATTGGCTTCCTTTGTAATCCTATGGATTTTATTTTATGCATTTTAAAACATTATTCTGAGAAGAGAGATTCATAGGCTTTATCAGACTCCTGGGATACCAAAGAGGTTCAAAACCTCTGCTACAGGTGGCGGGATCCTCTAGACATTGCTGTTTGGGGGTGATATTGTGCTGAATTCTTCAAGCTTCAGAACATTATAGGACATCCTTAACGAGATCCAGGGTTACTCAAAAAATCCATACAAGAAAAATTAAGTGAGATTTTAAAATGCCTATTTTCTGGACTGAAATACAGCCCCATTAAATTAGGTATGTGAGTGTGTGTGTGCGTGTACACATCTGGGAAAGGCACTGCAAATGCATGATGAGTTGGGCTCAGAATGAAATAGAATTGCACACCAGAATGCTTTTGGAATGTTTTCAGCAATCTCAAACTGCTCCCTAACAGAAAAAACCTTTCTTCCTTTTTGTAAAACAGAAGTGAATCTTGGGACATCATAATCTCTGAAGAACAAAAAGTACAGTGACCAAACCAAGAGACAATGGAAGGTTGTATGGTAAGCACAAGTAGGCAACATTTTTGATGATTAGCTATGTGAAGGAAATTTTGTCATTAAGGAAATGGAGGGAAAGGTGAACCTAGAATATGAAGAATGAGAGATAACTGGACAGGTAAGTAATAATACTTCCAAAAAGTCAGCTTGACTAAATATGGATAAGGATGGCACAAGTCGAGTGTGGATGGCTTGTAATCAGCACTGACTAGGGGGGAGACACATAACGAGCTCCCAGATCGAATGAAATAGGTAGATGCTAAAGCCTGAGTCCTTGCTTCATCATTCCATAAGACAAAATGAAGGGGGTTAGATGATTCCTAAGGTCCTTGACAGTTCAAAATCCTATGATCCTATGCTCACATAATCAACCAATCAGAAGAGAGCTAATGAGGCTCAATTATCCATTCACTGGAGCAGGGTTGCTGTACTTAAGAAGTTGGAAGCTTCTTAGCGAAGCATTTTAATGCCAATAAACAATGAATCAGAAAAACAAGTTAAAGAATAGAAACGAGGACATTTTTCATAAGAGTGCTTCTTCAGCTTTAGATGGGAGATGTAAATAGTCCCACAAACACAGCCATACTTTTATGGATGTAAAACCAATACTAATTGGAGAAAGCTACATAGAACTAATGTGGGTTTAGAAGGTGTTCACTCAACTAGTTAATAGGATAAAGTCAACATTTGTCCCCAGAGTTTCAATTAGTAGCCAAAATTAAAGCTAGATTTTTCCTTCAGCAAAACCAGGTAGGAATATAACAAAGAAACAAACAAGAAACATCAAGGTGCTGTCTTGGACCAGGAAGATTTAGAGTGCACCAGAAGCAAAGGATCTGTAATAGTTCCCTATTACAAGAGTTGGGACTCTGGAAATCATCTACTTCAACCTAGTATGGAAAATACCCCACAGGACCTAGTTAAGGGATCTGAGCACAAGTCCGAGCTTACTGGATGTGTTACTATGAAAAAGTCACTCAGTTTCTCTCTCTTCATTTCTCAGGTGGGGCTAATAAAATTAGCGCTCTCTTCCTCACAAGTCTGTGGGGTGAGAAGACCTTTGTAAATTTTAAGGCTCTGCTGTGAGTTACTGTGCAGATGAAGAAAAGGAGTTAGCTCCAGGGAAATTAAGCTACACACCCAAGTGGTCTCATAATTAATTAGGGGCAAAGTAGGAACCAGAACTCAAGAGATTCATCACTCTCAGGCTCTTTTTACTCAACTGTGTTACTCCCATAAACCCTTCTTCTTGAAGTGTTTTTTACTTTGGCCAAACTTTGGAAAATTTTGCACCAGAACAAAAGAAGAACTGTCACCAAACTGAAGATGTTGACAAATACGTTGACTGGAACTAATACAATTCAAGTTAGACCTAATTCTTATTTTTCTTAAAAGTTAAAAAGGATTCAAAATGTAATTGAACTTTTAAATCTAGACAATTTCTAGATTTTTTTTTTAAAAAGTGCCCCTATGCAATTTTTTACAATTATCTTTGAACTGAGAGCAAACTGGTTTTGGTGCCAGTTGCATTTAGACCTTCTCCCCTAATACGTAATCATACTGGGGGGGGGGGGGGAGGGAGCTAGATTTTCAATTACCAATCTGTAACTATCTTTGAAAAACTAGTTATCTAGCACAATTTTTACATTATGCCAAAGTAATGTCATTGGCTTTGTTTTATTCGTAACATTCAAATTTCTTTTCAGAATGCTAATTTCAAGATTTTAAATTTCTTTCTAGACTGACAACTCCTAAAAAAAAGGATAAATAGGAATGTATGTGGAAATAAATGGATGCAGGGATGCTAGTTAGAATTACAGAACCTGAGCTGAAACCACAAAGGTCATCTAATCCAACTCATACCTGAATTAGAATCTCCTCTATGGCATCTCTTGACAAGTAGTCATCAGGTCTTTGCTTGAATTTGAGTCTTTCTAGGATGCCAATAATCAGCAAAATTTACATTTTTACTATAGCTAGTTTGTGTAGCTTTGCAAAGTGCTTTATATCTCATTTGGTCAAGGTACCAGCCTCTGAAACCAATATGGCTTTTCCATTTAGGGATGGTATACTGATTCTACCACTGATCATGGATTTGAACAGCAGGAAAGCAGATTTAAGTAGAAATAGAAATTTCCTCAGCTGGGCCAGACCACCAGGCTCTCTCTTATAAACAACACAGAACATAACAGGAGAAATGTTCCTATACAGTGGATTATTAAAGGTTGCTCTTAAGACTACCACCTTGGTAACCCATTGCATAGATACTAGGATAGCCAGCACTTTGGTATTCCAGTACACCATTGTCCCTTTTGTAAAGATGTGCATAATTCAAGTACTGTCTTTGGGGAGCTATGACCTGGCATCCAAAATCTGGGCTAGTATTGGCCTTGGGTTGTCGAAAAAGAGATAAGCCTGGGTTTTTGTAATGTGGAGTGTGTTACAATGTGTTAGTGGATGCTGAGAATTTCAAGCCAAAATGGAAATGTCTTGTGTAGTGTCCACTGGCCTCCAAATAGTACTTCAAGGGACAAAGTATTTAATCTATAAACTTAATATTGGAAAAGTGGTCAAAATAACTTCCATTTTAATAGTAAAGATTTAAAAATACTATTCAAAGGAGCCATTAAAACGTCAACATCTATCAACATAATTAAATCAACTTAAATTTGTTAACTCTTTAACATAATGCCTCACTACCTCAATATACACAATTTATAATACAGACAGCATTGCATCAATTACAGATGTTATGGAAATGCTCTTGTTCTGTGACAGGTTTAAGTTGAATAGCACCGTTCACCTGAGGCTCAGAGCATTTTACTGATCACCAAGTAGTTACACATATCTCATAGATGTACACTCAATAAAAATGTGAAGAAGTTTTTAGTTGGTGTTGGTGGTTAGTTTAAGACCTCTATAACAGGTATGCATGACCAAGAAATATCCTAGCCAGTTCCACTAAATCACTTAAAAATAGTAAAACTAAAGCTAATTCAAATTGACTCTCCTAAAAACTATAGCCTCATTTCCCACACCCACCCAATGCATTCTACCTACTTGCCCATTCTGGTGAAAACCTGACCCAGTCTTCAAGAATACAATAGCAAGCCAGTCCCATGGTAGGCATGAAGCCTAGGAATCCAACCAGTGTTGTAATTAAGAGGATTTATTTATTTTTCGGGAAAAATAACTCCTCTTGTTTTTGCAGTCAGTCTTATTTTTTACTGAGGATCTTTATTTTCAAATATAAACCAAATCTCAAAGGCACAATTTCATCACTGCATAGAGAGCATCACTTCACGGTACAGGTGTCACCCTTGGTTAACCTTTAGTAACAATTCACACCCAAGGTTCTATGTTTCTGGGACTTTACCCCACAACCATTCCTTCAAAAATGAGTGACACTGTTAACTTCATTCTTTGTAATGGTCAGTTGTATCCTACAGTGAGTAATTTATCAGCTTTCCAAAAGCACTACATAAAGGCACATTCCACTTTTCTGAAGAAAGCCTCTGAAGTACAATTTAACAAGTGATCAAGTCAGGATAATACTATTTATTAAAAATATATTCAGGGAGGAGAATAGTCAGTGCATTTATGTATTTTTACATACGCATCTGGAGCTTGAGGTTTTATTATTCCAACAGAGGAAAAACTTTCATATAAATCACTGTTTTGGGTAAAATAGAGAAAACAGCTTTTACACAAAGAGCAGCAACCCGATGATAGGTTTGATTATACCAATGAGCTTTTGGGGAGGAAAAAAACAATTCTTATCATTAAAGAATTGTTGGTTTGTATTATGCAAAGTGAGTTAATAGTTAAATTTTTTTGCATAATGATAATCATCTTAAAATTCTTAGAAAACTTTGCTATACATTTGAATGAGTTTTGCTTTTTTGAGGTCATGAAAAAAGCACTGTTATTCATCACTGGGATTTAACGTATGTCATTTCAGTGTCCAATTGAGGATTCAAATGCTCAAAAAGCATATTCAAAAGAATTATTACATAGCCAAAGACATTTTAAAAACCATGGTCTTATATTACAGTTAAGGACAGAAGCAAACAAGATGTGGAAAGAAAGCCTTAAATGATTGAACTGTTGAGTCAACTCTTGATCATCCTTCATGCTACTGGTGAAACCGGTAGTATCAACAATCCCATAAAAGAGGTAACTGAAGTGACTGTTTTGGAAAACACTTGCTTTTTTTTCCCCGACCAGATTTGCCCTCCTGAATAAATTCTGTTCAGCTAATAACTGCATTTTTATTTCTTGAAATCACACCCTTAAAGCTGAGGAGTGTGTGTGTGGTGGGGTTTTTGCATGTACTTGCCCCATTGGCAGTTAAGGAAGCAACCTAGAATTCAAAATTTGCTAGAGAACCCCTTAAGTGGATAACCAAGAGTTGATTAATTGTAGTTCCTTGGTATGCATTTGACATTAGTGAAAAATAACTTGATGGACTTAGGAGTCAAGGAATCAATCTTCTTCACAGGCTGCATGACAATGAGAGATTAACTGTGTTGTACGTACATAGGAGCTGTGTGATGTGACCCAATGTATTAGATCAACCCTCCTTTTGTAAGACTAGAACTTGTATTATACTTTATAAGTACAATATATAGCAACCTTGACTTTCATTGTATTCTTAAAAAAAAGATAACCAATTCTACTGTCTACTCATGACTGGTTTCTAACCTGATAAGCCATCTACATTCATCCGCTCCTTCAGGGCAAGCAGCTGTTTATTCTGAGTTAGTCAAAGACTGTTGATTTCATTTATGTTAACTCTCTCAGTTCCTTCTGCCATGAAGGAAAGTGAGCTGGATTAAAAAGTGCAGTGATTAAATTCCCACCCACACCCCGCAAATTTATGGAGGTGCTCTAAATAGCTCTGCCAAAAAAAAAAATTAAATATGAATACACTTGACCGCACCTGGTAAGACTGACTGTGGGCATGGATGTGTCCTTTAGAGAACTAATTAAGCCAACAGACTTATTTCAGTTATGGTCCATGTTGATTTGAAACTAATATAGCAGAAATCAAGGGACAAGTAAAGTTTCATTGAATATGTCGTTATCTGTAATTTACTTTTTAAAGTGACTAATGCTTACAGAGAGCAGTATGATGAAACTTTAAGGCCCAGCAAAGGCCATTGATAAATATTTAAGTTTTTATCCGGTGGCCCAGTGGTATGCCTGACCCTGGCGAGCAAAGGTTGCCTAATGGGAAGGAAGCAGCTTATATCCTTCGGTCAATCTCTGACACCTTCCTTAGAAAAGCTAATGAATAAATCTTTTGGTTTTGTAACAGGAATGCTCAACCACTAAAAGAATTTAAAGTTTAGGTTTTTTTTTTTTTTAAATTGGTCAATAATAATCTCTTGGTATTGTCACAAGAAGTGACTGATTTATCCACATTTAGTAATTTCCAATTTGAAACCATAATTATATCTATGTTAGATGCAAACCAATGGAGCCATACTAGGCAGGGAAACAACATGGATTTTTAAAAAATATCAAATACAGATAGGTTAATATAAAATGTTACTTGCCTGCTTTTTTGGGCAACACAGATCTAAAGTTTTTAAAATACAGAACTTTTTTTAAAAAAATGCAGAACAAAATGCTATACCCAGACATTATAAACACAAAACTGCTGTGCTTAGCTTAAAAAAAGTATCAACAATATGAAACAAATTAATCCATGTTCTAACACTGCCCTTTTTTAAATGAAATTAATCATGCTATCCGATGTCACATGTAGAAATGTAATTCTTTTATTCAATTTTAATAATAGTTTTGTGATTTTTGGATTCTTTCTTCAATGATGTCCAATTTCATACTTCGTCTCAAGTTTGAATTATAGTTCAATGGCACTTAGCTGGATTTGCTTCATATGAGATTCTGTGACTAATTTAACTGTAAAAAAAAATTCTGTGAAAGGCCATTTAAATTTATTCTATAATGACACATTCACCCAAATAAAACAAGCCACTAAGATACTTTAGGGATGAAAAGGGGAGGAAGATAGGAATTCTTACAGTGACAAAATAAATTTTTGAACAAGTGATCAAACTAAAAATAAACTTGATTTCTCAAAGTTGAATAAAAATAATTAACTCATCTCAGATTTTCAGAGATGAATCATAGAAAGTTCTTTCTCAAAAATGTTCGTAGCAGACTGTAAATTTTTAACCCATGGAAGGAAAGAATCTCCTTCACTCATCTCTCCACAGATTTTAATAGCATATATTGCAAACTCTTGTTTAAATAGCAAATCAGCCATGACCATAGGCAATTAGTCATGGAGATTTAAATGATTTACTAGCATTGAAATAAATTTACACAATTGAACTTATGGATACAGTACAAAACTATAAACAAAAGGTGAAGCAAACTTTATTTATTTATATTCAGGTAAAAACATTAACCTGATGAAGTAAATTATTGCAGATTTGAGAAATCAGCACATAAAACAGTCGGACAGAGCATTGCTTACAGGTGCTTTATCTGTGTTTAAGACAAAAGCTGAACTGTTTGTTCCAAGCTAGCACTGAGGGAGAGGAGAGGGAAGGAAGGAAGGAAGGGTTAGGAGAAAGGAAAGAAAGCAAAACTATGAAAGAAAAAAGCAAGAACTTAAGAACGAGGGAATAAAAGTTTTTCCTAGAACAGGGAATGAAAACTGCTAATTTATTTTTAAAACTTTACATCAGTTCAAAATGCTCTGGCCATATAATAATAAATAGTGGCCAGCCCAATCTGTTCAATTTTTCAACTACACACACACACACACACACAAAAAAGAATGATTTCTTCCTCACCTCCATTTTGGAGGCTTTTTGTTGCCTGAAATAACTGTGTCAACAGTCCTAGTGTGTCATCTGATACAGGCTGTAGAGCCAGTAAAGCCTACAACTACGTTAAAACTAAGCTATATGAAAGAATCTACCTAGTTACAAAGGCTGAGTTATAGTGACAATATATTTTAATTCAGTAAAATTTAAATTATATCTTAATTTGAGAAAAAACATGGAACGGTAAACACCCGTGCCAACGAAAATGTAACAATTGTGAGTGCTGTACACAAAAAAGAACCATGTGAATTGCACATCAGACAATACACAAAGGAAGGGAGAAAAATCAGAGGCAGGTGAAGGTACAGAGCGCTAGTCTACTGAACTATATGTCAAATACATATGAGTTTTAATTTCTGTACTTATGTACAAAAGTTGTCTTTGGAGGAAATAAAACTGCAGACTTAGCTAGATGGATACACACAGCCCAGTATTAAACTGCACAGCGACATTTATTGTTCCAGCCTGGAAAAACATCCCTTTTTAAATTTCACACAGCAAAGCAAGTTTAAAAACTTCACTCATCAAATAAATGATAATTTAAACAAGAACTTGCTAAAGAAACCTTGTCACAACAACTTTTTAGGGCCTGATCACTTTAAGTCCATGGGGCCATCAAGAAATATCAACCAAGTGTCTCTTTTATAATCTGCAAGCCGTTTTTCTACAAGAAGGAGTAACACGTTTCCTTGACTCAGGTGATACATTTAGAAAAGAAATCATGATTTTTTTCTCTTGCTGTAACAGGCAGACATTGCATTTTTCATTGTGATCAGGAAAGATGGAATGACTGCTGCCCCTCTCTGGCAGCTATCAACAGTTTTTCACGCATTATCTCAATACTTGAATAGTCTGGCAACTTGAGATAGTTCACACAAGTCATTACTGAGGGCAAGAAGTCGTCTGGATTTTCTGTTGACTCAAAGGTCTTGCGGACAATCGTCAGAGGAGGATTCAAACTTCTGAAGCCTGATTGAAAGGAAAGGAAGAAAAGGCCAATGCACTTATCAATAAGCACGTAAGATCTTTGACAATAATTAAGTTTCTTAATGAATTTTAATAAATAGTTTGTTGCTGCTAAAAGCAAAGTATATCAAGTCAATTTCCACCAAGTGGGTTCATTAAAGAAATTCATATAGTCTAGATAGTAGAAATATCTTAACCATTAAAAAGGGGGGATTGGGGGGGGGAGACAGAAGAGATGGTTCAGCAAGGAATCATAGAAACAACATGCTTTCTTGTACTTTTATCAAAACATGAAAATATATGGCCTGGAAATGTCAACATCTATGCAAGTTACCAATTCTTCTATAAGCTTAAGCAATCAAACCAATCCTGGGCAACCCGATGTGACCACTCATTTTTCTTCACACATTAACTTTACAAGTCAGCATATAGATCAAACTCAACATTTGAAAAAATACTTTGAAATTATTTTTGTCAAGACTCTACATACATGTATTTTCTTGTTATTTAAGTCATGCATGAAATGATTACTAAACAGATACTATGAATGAAGCAACTAGTATAACTCTTACCTTCTAGGTCTGATAAATAAAATTGAAATAACTAACAAGAAGGATGAAAGCCATCATGTTAACTATGCTAAAAGTTATTTTAAAAACCTAGAAACACAGTAGCTAAACTGAGATGTGAGGTAAAAGCCAACCAGACATATACCCACCTCCTACAGGCAATCTTGGGCTACCAGTCACAAACTGAAGAAATAACCTCTGCTGCTCATTATCAAAACCACTGAGAATTTCAAACAGGTACTTCACAGCTCGACTGAAACAGAAAAAGTACATAATGAACGTGGGCCAAGACGATAGTTTCGTTCTAAAACTGACACGATAACGACAATAATTACAATACTAGTCATCTAAAATGATGAGGGATAGTCAAGTCCAGAAAACTGGACTCTGAATCCGACATTTTGAGACTCAAGTTCCAGCTTTCACCATCAACTAGCCCATGAGAGAGGGAGGAGAGGAAACAAAGAAAAGATTAATATCAATGTAACAAAATCTTGGATGCACAATATCCAAGATATCTAAGTACTGACCTATTTATTAATAACAACTTAAAATTAGACAATGGCTTATTACTTATGGAAATAAATAGAAAAAGGTATCTATACAAATCTATTTACATAAAATTTAAAGCATCTATATCTGTAGATGGATATAAATTTAGACAGAGAAACACATAAAGTATTCTGTAAATAATAAGCCACCATCTAAATTTAAGTTATCATTAGTAAACAAGTCATTACCTGGATGTCTTAGATATTTTGGATCCAAGAGTTTTGTTGATATCACAACGGAACCTAAACTCTTATCCTTTTCTACTATCACTTGAAAATGAGCTTCTTGGCTTTTGCTAGGCAGTAGGCTAACGTAAAAAATTCACCAATGTGTTGAAGGAGATCCTTTAAAACAAAATTTCTTGTTTAAGTTAGAAAACTTCTTGTAATGGGACCTGCCTGCCTCCACGTCAAATTCCACCAAAAAAGTTCTTCAAAGAAATAGACCTTAGTCACCGTTACCTGTCATGTGTATAGCCATGATCGGGCCTGCAGCATTCCATCAGTGTCTTTGCATCCCAAGTGTCTGCTTTACTGCCACACAGAAGCTGATCCAGCTATATATTCAAATACACGGGAAGAAATTATTCATACAAGTGGCAGCAAAAGGAGTCCCCTCAGAAACAGGAGATGGGGCTTGACTAGAAGAATACCAGGGAGCAAGAAGCAATCAAACTTGCGATGGATTACTTTGATACATATGCCCTGTATGAAAAGTTTTGGGAGAGGAAAGTATGAACCGTAGCCCACCTGTCTGTATCAGTTCCTCAAAAGGAATATTTACTCCATTCACAAAGGTCACAACCTTTTTATGTTACACTTAAGCAAATGTTCCTCCTCTCCTCACTCCTTAACACAAACAGGGTGGCCAGACTTCTGGTGATGAACCTCTCTGTATTTTTGTGGGTGATAAACACCCAAATCCCTCACCAAGCAAATGTGCAAAGCCTAGGATCGACTAGCAGCGTCTCCAAGAACCAAAGGTCACCTCTACTACAAAAAGAAGCATCAAAATTGTACTTGAAGGAAGGACAGTGTGAACATACTGAACCAAACTGGTGACTCTTCCTATGCCATATTACCACCAGTGACTACTTCCCCAGGGTTGTGGCAGCTAATTACTACTTCCAACATATCGTTCCAACCTTGACTATGTGTATAACAAATATCTTACCTAATAAGTGTAAAATCCACTTATAAAATGGCTTGATAATGTTCCCATCACCTAAATCCACTGAGCCACAGTTAACATTCACTCCCACAGAAGAGGTTTAGGAAGCAGGAGTAAGTATGATTCTCAGTTGGTATATACTTAAGGAGAAACATAAACGAATCTGAACAAAATAATGTGGCTCCTCACCATGGACAGTGGTCTCACATCTATAGTGCTGTTCTATCTGGGCCACCTGCCCTCCTCCATCTCAATTCAACAAACATTTATTGTATGAGGCACTGTAGGGCATAAAAAGATTAGTAACATGTGGCCTGACCCTTAAAGCTTACAAGTCTAGGAGGTCATGGCAGTATAACTGTTAGAAATTGTAATCAAGAAGGGAAGGGGGAGGAGGACCTGATGGTGAAGTGGGGAAAGAGAAAGGATATGGGACTTGTGGGCCTTTTACAAGATTGTTATTATACTCAGAAAATTACTTACTTCCTCAGGATAGAAGTACTGAAGATGGCTGAGTGGAAAGACAGATTCAAATCCATCTCTGAATGAATCAAACTGCCTGGCAACACCTTCATTTAGTGCCCAGAATATAACCAGCTAAAAAAAAAAAATTAAGACATTAAAAAGATTTCATACAATTTTTCTATTTAATGAGTGGCAGAGTATAACGAAACTGTTATTCTATAAGCTTTTAGGCCTCTGACAAAATTTACTGTAAAGTAATTTCATCAAGGCTTTTTAATTGGGAACCTCAGGCAATGAAAAATTTTCATCTATGATTGTATTTAGGGCTTGCTTTCTTTTATTTAACAAAAATCCTCATGTATACTATAACTTAGATTTGATGGAAAAAATAGTAATTCCCAGCCAAGTCCAAAATATCCTCCTAGATAACATGAGAAATAATTTATCAAAATCATTCATTTAAGACTGTCTGCATCTCATTCCCCCAAATGGTTTTACCTCTAAATCCCATGAAAGCTGAAATAACTATTATCCTAACAGTTTCTATTCAATCAAAAAAGTATCACCTGAATATCGTTTATGGGAAGAAAATAAATCATGAAACAATATTTTTGTTAAGAACATTTTACATTAGAACAAAAGAATCTATTAGGTTTGAGAAAGATGGGGCTAGGATCTCAGAAAACACATTGTAGCATGATGTAGTAACAGGAAATTTTATTAGAATGCAAATTTGTGATTAGTTGCTTGGCTGAAGAAGCACACTTACTTTCAATGTGCAGCTAGCAACATAAACTTGTTTATGTTAAATGAGCAATAAAACAGAGTCTAACTAAATGTAAAGTAATAGGAATTAGATGATTTTGTGACTCCCTCCCTCATTTTATAGATGAAGAAACCAAAGCCAAGATAGGGTTAGGAGATCTGACAATAAAAACAGAATGAAAGAGTCAAAATGGACTTTAGGAGCCATCTATGATCCAATCTGTACTTGGATAACAACACTGTGCGAGTAGCATCAGCATCTGTATCTGTATCATCATCATCACCACCATGATAACTAGTATTTATATAGCACCAACTCTGTGCTCTACAAATACACAAGAACCTTGAGACGTAGGTACTACTGTTATTCCCATTTCAGAGTTGAAGAAATGAAGGCAGACAGGATTTCAGCAACTAGCTCACGGTCACACAGCCAGTAAGTGTCTGAGGCTGAGTTTGAACCTGGACCTTCTTGACTCCGGGCCCAGCACTCACTCTACTATCTCGTCTTGTGTATGCAGACCTCCAATGAAGAGCCCAGTACATTCTCAGGCAGCTGAGTCTAGTTTTGGACAGCTCTGTTTGGATTTGCATCAGTCTAAAATTTGTCTCTTCGCAACTTTTACTCACTGAACCTCCATGCTTTTTTTTTTAGCCCACAGAACCAATCTGATTCCACCTGATGGAGATAGCCATCTTATACTTCCCTCGCCCCCAGTCAGGTTAAACACTATCATTTCTTTCGACACTGTCCCATCTGTTCTGTGATCTTGAGGCCCTTCATGAACCTTGGAAACCCTGGGGAAGAAAGAGTGGACCTGATTTCCCCTGCCCAGTTATTCTGCAACCAACCACTTAACACCTAATTCCTGATATCCACTGATTCTGTAGGTCCCTGCTTCTCCACACAGCTAAGGGTCATGATTCTCAGAAGGGTCTTGTGGGTTTTCACCATGCCAAGCAGGAAACATGGCAGCAGCTTTGTTGGCTGTACCAGCACATGAAGCATGCCAGTGGCCCTTCAAATTTCACCAACCAGAAAGAGGTTAGTCAAGAATGGTATTTCTGATTATATAGATATACCAAGAACAAACACACAGACACCTCCCCTCCCTGTAGCACTTATGGGAGGTAGAGGGGGGAAAGGTGGGAAATGGGAGAGATAATACTCCCTATACCACCCTCAGTCTCCGGAGAGGGGAGGGGATTAAAGTATTATTTATCAGACAGGCTCTAAGCACAATTTAACTTTTTTAATTGGAAAGTTTAATCCTAGACTAGTTGAATTAAAACCGTACCATTCAATTAAAAAAAAAAAAAAAGAAGAAGAGCCTGGCTTTTGTTGGATGGGAGTTACAAGAAAAAAGTAGAATCTAGAACTTATTGTCATAATTCATCAGGCGAGCTATATATTTTCACTAGATAAAATTGAAGTGGGAAAGTTTTAAGTCTACACAAATTACCAATGACCAATTATGTTGTGATTTGCTCTTGGTGGATTGCAAATGTGATCAGTCAACAGTGGGACACGGCAGCCAAGAAAGCTAACACAATTTTAGGCTGCACGTTGTTCTGTAACAAATGAGGAGGGGAAGAGCACCGCTCTACTGTGCCCTGGCCTGGATACCACATTTTGCAAAGACAATGATGAGCTCTTAGAGAGCACGCAGGAGAGCAGTCAAGATGGTGGAGGGCCTTAAGTTCACACCATATTAGGATCAGTTGAAGAAATGAGCTAACTTCTCTGTTCAGTTTCCTTTAAAAATTATTTTTATTTAATGCCTTTTGTTTTCATATCACATTCATTTCTTACTACACCTTTCCCCCAGTCTCCTAGACCTTGTAAACAAAAATTATGACTTTGTCTCAGTTCTCCTGCACTTTCAGATTCTTTGTATTTGTTATTTTACAACTCAGTAATATTCCCTTATTTTCATATACCACAACTTGTTTAATCATTACGAAATCAACTGTACCAACTTTGTTTCCAGGAACTGAGTACAGCTAGTTTAGAGAAAGAGAATACTTAAGAGGCAGAGTGACAGTTATTTTCAAGTATCTGAAGTGGAAGAGGGGTTAGAAGTGTTTCTCACAGCTCCAGTGACCAGAACTGGACGCTGTAGGACATGTTTCAGAGGCAAATCCAAGTTTGATGTCAGGAAACTTCCTAACAGTTGGGGCTACACATAAGTGGATGGGATGGGCTTTCATTAGAGGTCTTCAGGCAAAGGTTGGCTGATCACCTGGTCAGGATGTAAAAGAGGATCCTTTTCCAGATATGACCTCTGTAGTCCATTCCAATACTAAGATTCTATGACTTGCTACCTTTAATTACCTCAATATAAAAGAATGAACTTTGTCCAAAGCCTTATTTTCACATATGGTATCCAGCAGTAATTATGCATATAGAATATAATGAGCAAAATTATATTTAACTACACTACTAGATACCTTTACCTCAAATAACATGACAAGATTGACAGTTAGAAGTATCCAGAAAAAAGCACTGAGAAAACATAAGCTTATAGAACTTTCCCTCCCCTTGAAAAAGTTCCTTTGTATTACATACTCGTAGATACTCTTCTAAATTGTGGATGGTGACAGGTATATCCTTTCCCCCTTTCTTTAGTTCTATGTTGGGAAACCCTGGTAGTGTGAAATCCAATCCTAGGTCTTCCACTGAGCAGCCATTCATATTCAAGGTCTCCAACGCATACTGTAGACTCTCTTTGGTCTAAAAATATGGAGGGGTAAAAGAATAAAGCACAATTAATTAATTACTATTACAATTAGTTCAACTTAAACCAGTATAGCAAAAGATCCAATACAATCTTAAAAGGAAATGTATGAAGAGTTTTGCAAGGTGATTATTCATTTTTCTTTCTTGATTAATTATTTTTAGTTTTCAACAATCACTTTTATAAGACTAAGTTCTAAATTTTTCCCCTCCCTCCATGCCCCACCCCCCAAGACAGCATGCAATCTAATATAGGCTATACGTGTATGAATGTATTAAACATATTTCCACATTTGTCATGTTGTTGAAGAATCAGAATTAAAGGGAAAAGCCACAAGAAAGAGAGAGAGGTGGGGAGGGGAGGGGAGAGGAGAGAGAAAATTGTATGCTTTGATCTGCATCCAGACTCCATTCTTTTGTTGGATGTGGTTGGAATTTTCCATCATGAGTCTTTTGGAATTGTCTTAGATTACTGTACTGCTGAGAAGAGATAAGTCTATCAAAGTTGGTCATCACACAATGTTGCTGTTACTATTTCAATGTTCTCCTGCTTCTGCTCCCTTCACTCAGCATCAGTCCATGGAAGTCTTTGCAGATTTTTCTGATTTTTTTTTTAATGGAAAAAACAGTATTCCATTAACATTCATGTACCACAGCTTGTTCAGCCATTTCCCAATTGATGGGTATCCCTTCGATTTCTAATTCTTGGCCACTATAAAAAGAGCTGCTATAAATACTTTTGTGGGTCCTTTCCCATTTTTTTATAATCTCTTTGGGATGCAGATCT
Source organism: Trichosurus vulpecula (assembly GCF_011100635.1). Taxonomy (NCBI): domain Eukaryota; kingdom Metazoa; phylum Chordata; class Mammalia; order Diprotodontia; family Phalangeridae; genus Trichosurus; species Trichosurus vulpecula. The sequence goes on along the minus strand of NC_050576.1, from coordinate 269,606,444 downwards.
AGTAGTGGTATTGCTGGATCAACAAAGGGTATACACAGCTTTATAGCCCTTTGGGCATAGTTCCAAATTGCTCTCCAGAATGGTTGGATCATTTCACATCTCCACCAACAACACATCAATATTCCAATTTTTCCGTGTCTTCAACATTTATCATTTTCCTGTTTTGTCATGCTAGCCAATCTGATAGATGTGACAAGGTACCTCAGAGTTGTTTTAATTTGCATTTCTTTGAAACAATTAACAACTAAAGTTACAGGATAAAAAACAAATTCACACAAACCATCAGTATTTCTACATGTTACCTTACCAACAAAACCCAGCAGAAAGAGAAATTCCCTTTTTAAAATAACTGCAGAGTTACTATTTACATTTACTATGAGCCAGGAGAGCCCAAAAAATAGCCATTAACTGGTACTTGGGTGTTGTCCAATCTATGAGCTCCAGAGTGAACTGGGTTTAAGGTTTCGCCTTTTTGAAAGAAATCTAGCCAGTAAACCCCACATTAACAAGGTAGCTTTCAGCCATCAAAATGTATCTTCATTTGGGCAGAGTACCCTCAGTCCTCATTCCTAGAAACTGAAAGAATGGCAAGATGACTGAACTACTACATGTGATCTTTGAGAAATATAGGGGAGCTGACAAACAACTAGAACCTCTGGGGTTACAGTTATGGACTTGTTGACTTCACTAGACCGAAACAGGAGTCCATGGCACGTAAAAGATTCTCTATAGCTCTTTCGGCATATGGAACCCCAAGCTGAACCAAGGTACCATAGTGAAGTGGAAAGATATTAGGCAGAAGACTTGAAAAAAAATGATGACCACAAAACTGATGCCACCATTACAAAAAAGTAGTCCTTTTTTGCACCTACATATTACACAGAATAGAAAAATAGGTTAAAAAAAATAACTGCAGACAGCATAAAATACTTAGGAGTTTACCCACCCAGACAAACTCAGAGACTACACGAACACAATTACAAAACAATTTTCATATGAACTAAAACAGAACTAAACAACTGGAGAACTTTAATTGCTCATGGGCAGCTGAGCCTCAATTAATTCACTTATTCAGTGTGCCATACCAATCCAACTACCAAAGAATGATGTTGTGAAGCTAGAAAAAACAATGCAAAAATTCACCTGGAAAAAAAGGTCCAGGATATTAAGGGATCAACAACAACCAAAAATGTGAAGGAGAGCAGCCTAGCAGAACCAGATTTCAAACTATACTGCAATGTAGTAATCATCAAAACAATGTAGTACACAGTAGTAAATGACAACAGTGATCTCATGTTTGATAAACTCAAAGATCTAAGCTTTTGGGGTAACAACTCATTATTTGACAAAAATTGCTGGGAAAATTGTAAAGCACTCTGGCAGAAACTAGGTATAAGTCAATATTTCACACTGTATACCAGATAAGGTCAAAATGGGTAAATGATAGCGGTGATATCATAAGTAAATGAAGGGTATATGGAAAAAATTACCTGAAAGATCTATAGATAAGGGAAGAGTTTATGAACAAGCAATAGACAGAGAGGATCACAGGAGGTGAGAGGGATAGTTTTGATTACAGGAAATTAAAAAGGCTTTGCACAAATAAAACCAATGTAGCAAAATTAGAAGGAAAGCATGAATCTGAGAAAAACAATTTTGGCGAGTTTCTAATTTTTTAAATATATAAGGATTTGAGTCAAATTGATAAAAATATGTGTTACACCACAACTGACAAAGGATCAAAGGACATGAACAGGCAGTTTTCAGAAGAAATCTAAGCTCTCTACAATCATACGAAAAAATGCTCTAAATCATTAGTGAATAGAAATAAAAATTAAAACAATTCTGAGGTACCACCTCATATGTATCAGATAGGCTAACATGACAGAAAAGGAAAAGGTCAAATGCTGTAGGGGATGTGGAAAAATTGGGACGCCAATGCACTGTTGGTGGAAAACAGTTTGGAACTCTGTCCAAAGCACTATAAATACCCTTTGACCCGGTAATATCACTACCAGGTCTGTATCCCAAAGAAATCAAAGAAAAAAGAAAAATACCTAAACATACAAAAATATAACAGCTCTTTTTATGATGACAAAGAATTGGAAATTGGAAGGATGCCCATCAAATGGGGAATGGATGAACAAGCTGCGGTGTATAATTGTGATAGAATACTATAGTGCTATGAGAAATGACCAGGAGAATAGTTTCAGAAAAACCTGGGATGGACTTAAATGAACCAATAGAAAAGCCACATTGGTCTTGAACTAAATGGGGACACCTGATCAACTCCAGCCCTACTGCAGCTGAAGAAGTTCTAAACTCAAAGGACCTACTAGCCTAGCCTCCTCCAGTATCAAGAACTGCAAACATAAATCACTACACCTAGCATATATTCTTGACCCAAACAAGGAATGATAAAATAATAAAACAAGACGATTTCTATTACATGTAAATTGAAGATTTTGCATGAACAAAATTAATGCAGCAAAAGGTTAAAAAAAAATCCTTGTATCAAACATCTCAGGTGTTTAGCATCCAAGATACAGACAATGGAAATGTTCCCCACCCAAACAATTCTCAGAAGAATTGCAAACAATTAATAACCAGATGAAAGAATGCTCCAAATCTCCAGTAAGAAAAAGGCAAATCAAAACAACTATGAAGGTTTTATCTCACACCCAGCAGACTGGCTGGTAAGAGATGGCAACAGAGCTGTGGAAAGACAGCCACACTAAAATGCACTGTTGGTGGAGCTATGAACTCACGCAGTTATTCTGGACAGCACTTTGGAGTTTTAGGGACTTGAAGCCAGGTAGCTACTTTTGGAGAATGGCTAAACAAACCATGCTATATGAATGTAATGGAACATTACTGTACATCAAGATACGGTGAACGTGACTGAATACAGGGAAGAAGAAACACTGTAAGAAGTGATGCAAAATGAAGTAGAACCAGGAAAATAACATACAAAATGACTACAACATTTAAGTAGAAAGAACAATTAAAACTGAATGCTGTTAAATTGCAATGCAAAAATGGGCGTGGCCCCAGAGAAGACAGATAAGAAGAAATCTCTTGCAGCTTCTTCAGAAGAGGGAGGGGACCATGGATGTGGATCACTGTATGTTTGACTTTTTCAATAACTTAGTTCATTTTGTGGGACTTTTTTCTTCTCATTAAAAAAACGTATTATAAAGGGATAGTGGCTATAGGGCTATGGGGGGAGGACACGGGCTGAAGCATATAGTGGAAAATGAAAATAATGTGAAAGCAAAAGAAATTTTAAAAAAAAATTTAAAACAAAAGTAAAGCCAATGGTAATGAGTTATTAAATACATTGCCTATTCTTTTTTAGTACCAACTGTCTATGGTTCTACATACTTTAATAATAAATGCCTATAGGAAGTTAAATACTAATACAAAGATTATGAAAAGTAAGAATAAATGTGGAATATTTTCCTCATTTTATATGCTTACCTGTGATTTATCTTGTTCAAGTCTTTTCTTTTGTCTGACAATATCTTCTAGATGATATACTGATCTTGCTACAACTGGGTCAATATCAAACAAATCATGTGATGTAAGTGAAGTTTCTTGTCGAAGCATCCATTTATAAAAAGGCAAACCAAGGGGAAGGTCCACCTAGAGGGGAAAAATATAAAATATACCCTGAGACTAAGTTCCTGTTACAAACTATATTTTTATATAAGAAGGTTCAATAATTCATTAAAGATGACAAGAAATGCAATAATGAGTTCACTGGCTTAGAACTCAAAGAGTTTTAAGCAACATTTTTAGTATTTCCACAAGCAAATTTGATTTATTTAATAAATGTATTTAATACATTTAATACATTTTATTTAATTCTATTTAATTCATTCTATTTAATACATTTTAAAACAAACCATTAAAATTATACAAGTATATGAAATTTCAAAACCTCCAATAAAAAGACATAGTTTCTAGTTAAGTGGAAGAGTACTTTTGTGAATTTTTACACCTGATAAGAAACAGAAGGCTGGCTTTTAAGTCCAGAAGACTTGATGCAAATCCTGCCTCTGACACATCCTAGATGCATGGGGAGATTAAGTGATTTGACCATAGTCACACTCCATGCCAACCTCAAAGATGCCAAGTTCTCTAACGCTGGTCAAATCAACAATATGGCACCATCATCCTTCCACCACACCTCCAAAGAAAAGTCAGACATAAGGTAAAAAAACAAAACCAAAACTAGAGTACCTGGTGTAAGATAAAGAGTAGTACTATACACAGGGCTTTAATAAATTGCCACACTGAAAGAAGTCTGGGAAAATCTGAGCCACTGTGAGAAGATTCCTTTCTCCCATATCTATTCTCTTATATTCCCATGTTCCTTAATTTTTCATGCTTCAGTACTATTATCACACTAGTTTTCAATGAAACTTCACAGGATAGCTTTTCATAAAAAAAAAAGTTAAAAAACAACAATAAAATCTTTTTCCCTCAATATTCAACTTCGTAACTGCTTTCTCCAATGGTGAAATATTTAAAGCAAAATACTTGTAAAATACTTGGCAAGAAACTTACAATAACTAAACAACTTATCCAACTTAAATTAGCCAAGGATAAAATTGACAACCTTCAAGAAGACATAAAGCCTAAGATATAAAACATCTTTGTCTCTTGGCCAGAACTGGAATATATGCACTAGTTACATGCTCAGTAAGCTAATCTTTATATAGTATTTTGAGGTTTGCAAAGCACTTTAGAGATATCATTTATCCTCACAAAACCCTTGGGATGTATTCTTATTATCCTCATTTTGCAGATTAGGAAACTAAGGCAGAGAGAGATTAAGTGACTTGCCCAAGGTTACAGCTAGTGTTTGAGCAAGTTTTGAACTCATGTCCTTCCTGATTCTAAGTACAGTACATTATCCAACTTACCAATCTGAAATCCATGATAGCCTTGGCCATTAATTTTCCTAAAAAGCGAAACTTCATCTTAACCTTAGCGATATGCGCTGGTTTGGCTGTTCTGCCAAAGGGAAGTGCAAATAGGCCTTGGAGGTTTTGAATATACTTGGTCCCTTCTTGGCTTCCTGTAACAACAAGTAATTACTGATAACTCATTAATTCTCTTGACAAGCTAACAGTCCCAAACTAACAAAATGAATTCCATTTTTGTTTTACTAGTTACATTCCCTAAATGAAGCATGCAAAACATGGAAAAGAAGAAATCCTCTAGTTCAAAGCCCTATTTTGCAGAGATTGACTTATGGCAAGGAAAGGCATGATGCTACTTGAAATATAGAATTAATGAAATGTGAAGCTGTTTGGGCTGTTGTCTATGGAGCATTTGATTTTGCCCCAAATCACCTTTTGGATTAGTAAGAGTTACTTCTTCGCCTCTCCAGAGGCCTAAGTCAGCTCTCTGTAGTTCCTGAGATACAAGTGCATAAAATTCCAGTGTAGGCCCAAGACCTGTACCAACCTAATGAAGGGGAAAAAAGAGAACCATTTTAGAATTTATGCAGACTCCATCTTCCAGTCAATTCACCAAAGGCATGGTCAAAGTAGCCATACAACAGGCAGTACTGCGCCATTTTCCATTGTCCTTTATGTAATAATTCCTTCATTTCTGGAGGGAAGAGGAGGAAACTGAAGATAGTAGGATCATGGTATATGGGAAAAGAAGACAAGACTCTAACACCTGGGTACAATACGTGACTCCATCTTTAAAATGGGAGGATGGACATGGGGAATTCCAAGAATCATTCTATGCCTGGTCAGCAGACTACTACCTTGACAACACATGAGTCAATGGATTATCCTAATCTAATGTAGCAGCAAAGACCTGGCTATGTCTTGAAACTGTCATGTTCTTGTTTTAAATCGAACCTTAGGTTGAGGTATAGCTATCTTTAAAACTAGTTAGTTGAAAAATTCCTCTCTCTCACATCAAAAGACATTTGCAAATAGGCAGGGATTTTAGAAATCACCTTGCTTTGAAAATGAGTAAATCAAAGTTCTAGAGGTTTATTAGTTAGTAAGGATATTATATTTAGTGCTGGAAAAGAGGACATTATCTCACCAACCCCCTTTATTTGTAAAAGAAATTGAAGCTCAGAGCATTAAGCAACCTGTCCAATATCCAGGACCAGAGGAGAATGAACACCGGGATCGAGTTAATTTCCAAGTTTCTCTCAACTATGATAGTATACTTTGGTTTTAATAAGACAATACTGTCTTCAAACTTAACAAGCTACACTTTTCTCCAAGAAAAAAAAAAATGTCATGTTAATGCCTCCTGTCCACCAGAGGCAGGAATATAAACAAACAAGTGTGCTTTTGGCCTCAGTGAACAAAACAAGGTCATAGAATTTCCTGAATGCCAGATCAAATCCACTGTGGATCTTACTTTAAAATGCTCAAAATTAATAAAGTTAAAACAACTTTGAGGTACCACCTCTCAAACCCATGAGATTGGCAAAACTGACCAAAAAGGAAAATGACAAATGCTGGAGAGGCTGTGGGAAAACAGGTTTTTCACTGCACTTTTGGTGGAGCTGAGAACCGGCCCACCCATTCTGGAGAGCAATCTGAAACTATATGCCAAAAGTTATTAAACTGTACATAGCCACTGACCCAACAAAACCACTGCTAGGTCTATACCCCAGAGAGATCAAAGAAAGAGGAAAAGGGCCCATATGTTCAAAATTATTTCATAGCAGCTCCTTTTGTGGTAGCAAAGAACTGTAAACTGAGGGGATGTCCATCAATTCGGGAATGGCTGAACAAATGGTGCTAAATGATTGTGATGAGAGGACCGTTCTTACTTTCCTATTTTGCACATAGTAAGCCCCTAACAAAGGCTTTTCCTTTCCAAAAAGAGCTTCATAGAATTTTCCCCACTCCAAAGAGTAATAGGAATGTTCCATGAATGTGCTCAAAAGAGGTTTTATTAAGCAACTGGTTCTCAAATAAAGGAAAAGATACTTACTTCATTCTCATACTGAATTTCCAACATGGCCCTTGAGCTGCCAAGATCCTGCATCACAGACTCTGCCTGTTTCAAAAGCTCTTCTCTATTCACAGTTCGCTGTAAAGAAGAGTTTATTAGAAAAAATGAGACGTTCATTAGATGATAATTCAGAAACAAAGCTGCTGCAGCTGTGATTCCAAGTACAACAAACTGCAACAGTATCATTTTGATTAGAATAAAAAGTGGCTAATGCATTATTGTCATGCAATAGCTTAGAACTGTTTGCTCATATTCTGTGACCATTTTTCTATGGGACAGCAGCTTTTGGTTTTATGTATTTCTGAAAGTTGTCTATTTATTTTGGACACCAAACTCTTATCTGGGAAATGTAATATAAACACCTTTCCCTCAGGCAACCACTTTCGTTTTCATCCTGGATGCACTGCTTTTGTTTGTGCAAGTTTTTTCAATTTCATGTAATAGAATTATTGATTTTATCTTTTGTAATTGTTTTTATCTCTTGTTTGGTTAAAAACTCATCCTCTATTGATAGCTGGAAAAAGATACAGAAATCTCCTCTAAAATTTTTACATTATGATCTTTACCATTCAGGCTACATATCCATTTTGAATTTATTATGGAAAATGGTATAAAGTGTTGGTCTAGGCCAAAATTCTGCCACACTGCTTTTCAGTTTTCCCAGTCAGGAGTTTTTGTTTTTTTATCAAATAGGGAGCACTTTCCTAAATTATTTATGTTATTGGAGGTCTATTTTTTTCTGATTCTTTTCAATCTATTCTTGTTCCATTAACATACTTCCCTAGTTTTTAGTGAGTATGAAATGGTTTTTAGGGTTGCTGATCTCTAATAAAGTTGGAGGTCAGAAAGTTCTATTCCCCTATCATTCCTACCTTTATTCATTATTTCTCTTGATGTTATAGATCTTTTTGTCCTCCAAACGAATTTTTTTATTGTTTCATCCGTCTCTAAAGTATCCTTTTTGTATTTTAGTTAGAATATTCAAAATGTAAATTAACTTCGGTAGTATTCTCATTTTTATTACAGTGGCAGGGCTCAGCCATGAGCCCTGGATATTATTGCCATTTAAGTTATTCTTTATTTTTGAAATCAAACCTATGTAAGTATTGAGAGTACTCTAGTGGAATGACATTCAAAAATTTTTACACATTTTATAGTTATTCTGAATGGAATTTCCCTTTCTATTATTGCCTATTGGATTTATACAGAAATATTGTTTATGTTTCTATGTTTATTTTGTTGCCCTGCAACACTCCTGAAGTTATTAGCTTGTCTTATTTTCTGTGCTGATTTCCCAGAATTCTCTAAGTAAACCATGTCATCAGCAAAAAGGTTTAGTTGTTTCCTTTCTTTATTTCTTTCTCTGCTAGTGCTGGCATTTTTAGACCTATACCAAATAAGAGTGGGGAGATGGGACATCCTTGCTTTACCCCTCTATTTACTGGGAAAGCTTCTATTGTAATCCCATTAACATATGTTGCTTACTTTTGGTTTTATATTTTTTTTATGATATTAAACAAAGTCCTCACAACCTGGGAGGAGAAGAGAGAAAATGTACGGAGGGAGATCTAGGGGATATAAAAATATCACTAAAAAAGTCTGTTATAAAAAATTGCAAAATCTTTTAATATCTCTGTTAGCTCTGTTCCTTTTAAATCCCTTTACATACTCTCCTATTCAACTAACTATAGTCAATCTGTAAGTAAGCACTCAGGGATATAGAGAAGTGTCACATTTCCCAATAAAACATTCATTACTACTTATGTATTAATGAATAAAAAAGCACTTATTAATGAGCACTTAAAATGTAAAAAGCATTGTTTAAAATGCTGGAGATAAAAACTGGGGAGAAAAGTAATTCTTTCTCTTCAAGGACCTCACAAACTAAGACAACATATAGAGAAGGTTTCAATTACACGTCACCTATAAAGGGCACAGCAAAACAGCAGATAGTAATGCATCTTTTTTAAGGTTACTTTTACTGGGAAAACCATATTCCCCTGTGATGTTGAACCATCTGACAGCACCAAGGACTTGGATACCACAGACACATTCTTTAAAATAGTTATGGCACCTGAGAGCCACAGAAGCAGCTGCCATCTAACAGTGTTATGTGGTGTATTTTCCTAAAGATTCTGGGTATGAGGGCCAAGCTGGAAGATACTGCTACTCCTAGAATCCTTGGGCTTAGAAGCCTGGGCTATCTCTATCAGGGTCTGAGGGGAGGTGGTCATCAAAGTGGTATCAATGATTCACCTGAAATACCAATGATGCCTCTTATTGCTCCTTCAGGTGCTTATTTAAGCTAGGCTGTCTTTTCTATCCCATTGGAGTCAATAAGCAGGGGAGAAATGGCGTGATTTCAGGGCATTGATGTTCACTGCTCATTAACTGCTTCATTTTATATTCCATTCTTTTTTTAAGCTCATGCAACATTTCTTCCTTCTTGACACTCATAAGGATTGCTGAGTGTCAAATGAATGAGATGGTATTGGTATTTAAGAATTGAGGTGTGGCTTTTTGGAAATGGACGTGAGAGAAAGGTTCAGATGTGTCAGAAGCAGATAAGCAGGTCTAGAATGATTAAGATTAAATTTAAATTGAGCATGTACAGAAGAGGCAGGAAGCATGATATGACGAAGCAAGGCAAGACAGAGTGAAGTCAAGTAGTACGAGGACGTGAAGTCTGCCAAGAATTTGGTTGTAATTTATAGAGTGAACAGCAGCAGGGCTGGCTCTGGTGGTCGAGGATCCAGGTTCAATTCCACTTTTGGTATTTACCACCTTGGCAAAGTCAGCCAACTCATTTAAACTGTCAGGGACCCAGTTCCAGGGATTAGACTAAATGATCTCTGGAGTCATGGACAATGAAGGTCTGAGAGATGCTATGGTCCAGGGAGTTCTGAGTCAATCAACGAGCCAATGAGTATTTATTAGATGCTCTTCCTATATTGCTAGGCCAACTCAACTTTGTATGTTACAAATCATGGAATAATACCTGCTTGCAAGGAATTTCTATTTCATTAACAGCTAGAAGTAAATATGTGCAGCATAACCAGAGAGTGAGTAAATAAAAACATATCCACAGGGTTAACTAAAAATAAGTTTCAGGGAAAAGGAAGCTAGCAGCTTTCATGTGGTAAGCAATGCCTGTCCTTGTCTTGAAAGGAGAAGGGCAGCTGAGTGAGCACAGAGAAGGGCTGGGATGTGAAAAATGTATAAACAGCAAACCACAACTGGTGATTTTTGCTATTAATAAGCTTGAGTTTTTCCACTAAGTACAATTAGGAAGAGATGTTAACCTCAGTAGAAAAAGAAAAGATTACTATGTGGACTGAGTCAATCATGATGGAAATGAACAGAAAAAATACTGTGATGAGGGAAAATACTGGGACATAAAACCAGAAGTAGTATAACTTTAATGACTGAAAAAAGAACAAAACTAGATGTTGAAAGAAAAGATAGCGATATCACAAATAGTGACAGAAAACATTAGCAAAAATATTTGTTTGCATTATTTATCAGTGCCTATGTTATATTCTCTCTAATTCTCACTAAACTGCACCCCCCAAAAAAAGTAGGCAAGCTACTTAAGGACAGGGACAATTTCACTATTCTCCATCAAGTACAGCACTTAGCACTTAGGAAAGAAGGAAATCAAAGGAGTCATCTAGCACAAGTGGACACATTAATATCAGCTCTTCTATTTTACCTGCAAATATTAACTAAGTTTAAGAGAAAAAAGAGATTTACTACAAAAACAACTTTCTGAAAAACTCACCTTTTTTCTATCAAGTCGAGGGGCAACTCTGCTGTCCTGAGAGTCTGACTGATTGATTTCTGGGTTAGTGTCAAGCAACCTCTGCATGGCCCGGTCTCGATCGAATGCAGTAACATAAAAAAGCATTTGCCGAGTGTCAAATGGAAAGAAAAATGGGCTAGAAAAATGTGAGATAAAATTATTTTGTTTAGGTTTATTAAAAACATGAAGCCTACATTAGCAGCTAATCCCTGAGCAACATGAAAATCCTACTATGTAAAGACAAAAATGAAGCAAACACATGGCTCAGGTCAGGGACAGTTTTTGTGCTCTGTAACCAATCACAATGTCTACAACACCGATGTCTGTTGCAAAATATCTGCTGAACTGAAATGAATTTTAAGATGTCAAAAAGGAAGTGATAGCTAGTCTGGGTTTTGCTCTTCTTAAAACTACTTTTGTAATGTGACCAATACTGTCTATTTGATTATGTTCTTAAATTAAGCTTTAATGATTTTAAAATTTGAATAATCTGAATTACCTTTTGGGTTAACCTTACTGAATGAACTCCTTCAGACCAAGACACTATTTACATGATTCTTTAAACATGTATAATGTAATAAACATTTTTAGGCTTTATGCATATGTACATATGTAAAAATGTATACATATAATAATTAATAATATCTAACACTTATATAATTGCTACTATATATCAGGCACTGTGCTAAGAATTTTACAAATAATCTCATTTGATCCTCGCAAAAAACCCTGGGAGGTAGATGCTATTTTAAACCCCATTTTAGAGTTAAGGAAACTGAGGCAACTAGAGGTTGGGTGGCCTGCCCCTAGCTGGATTGACAGCTGCCCTGTAGAGATAGACAGACATAGACATGGACAGATAGAAAAATATAGATAGATAGATAGATAGATAGATAGATAGATAGAAGTACAGTAAGCAAAGCACTGGGCTTAGAGTCTGGGAGACCCGAGTTTAAATCCAACTTCAGACACTTACTACCTGCGTGAACCTGGGCAAGTAACAACCCTGTTTGCCTCAGTTTCCTCATCTGTAAAATGAGCTGGAGAAAGAAATGGCACATCACTCTAGTATCTTTGCTAAGAAAACCCCAAATCGGGTCACAAAGAGGCAGATATGACTGAAACAACTCAACAACAACAACAGCAACAACGAGTGTGTTCGTATGTGTGCAGAAATACAAACTCATAATTAAGTTCACTGTCATCGTGATTTTGTGTTCAGTGCTGTTGCTATCTATCTATATAATTTAATTTAAAAGGTCAGGATGCAAGACTATATAAACATTTTAATTTACAGTTATGCCTATTGTAACATGCACTATTTGTTTGGAATGCAACCTCTCTGTCTTACAGGTTTATCCACAGCTGGTAATCAAAATATGCTGCTAGTTTCTTTACTATAGGTTTTCCAGAAATTTACTGTTCCAATTTACAGGACTTCATAGTATCAACTTGATATGAGATCTAAATACTGCCATCCTGTCTCCAGGATATATAGATCAATCTGTTTCAGCCTAAAAAGAATTTAAAAAAATTAAAATACATGAGAAGTCATAGAGTGAATACTTGACCTGCCACATCATATTTTCTTAAATGTGCCAGCACTGTGTCCATAATAGCAGTCATTTCCCCTAAATATTTTATTCAGTATACCTCCTAATTTCAGAGCTTAGATGGCAACATAATTTCTCAGTATGATTCTACTGAACAATACAATGTTCCATTAAGGGGAAAAAGCCCATTTTGGTTTTGTGTTCATCATGCACACATGTAAAACCACTGCTCAGGATCTACGATGTGACCAAAAAGTTGACTTCTTATTGGTTTTGAGTCAATCATTAAATGTTCCTATTAAGATCTGATGCATAAACTGGATTGCTGGTCTGAAAATTTGTATTCTAAGAAACCAAAATCTGAAAGAGAAAACTGACACATAATGAAATGGTCAAGAGTATTGGTTGTTACCTCAAATAGATTATAACCATTATTTGTTTGCTTATTGTCTCATCCATTCTACTGTGAGCTACTTGAAGGCAATTATTTCTTGCCTCTTTCTATATCCCCAGCATTTAACACAGTACCTGGCATATACAGTAGGTATTCATTGAACATTCTTCAGTGCTTAAAAGTAGGGTTGAGGAAATACTGCTCTAAACATTTATTCCATGTTTTCTATCTTAAAGTTATTCCATTATGGGTAAAATGATCACATCCAATATTAAGACAGTAAGACAAGAATTAGTATTTCTTACACCCATATACATCTAGCACACCACAGGCCTTAATTCCTCTCTCTCTCTCTCTCTCTCTCTCTCTCTCTCTCTCTCACACACACACACACACACACACACACACACACACACACACACACACACGGAAACTGTAGAAGAAAGCCAAGTCATACCAGGTTTTTCCAAGCTCAGTGAGCCATGTTGGGATGTTTCCTGTCATGATTACCAAAGGATCCTGAAGCTGCCTGTTTGCTTTTGCTGTCAGTTTACTGTTGTTAAATTCGCCAGTTGGAATAATTTCCTTGCACATTGCATTCTGTAAATTTTTTAAAAGGAATGATATTTACCAACAATAACATTTTCTGAGACATATCCCCCCATCCCACTTTTATAACTAGGAATCTCCTTAATTTTGAATCTATCGTTTACCAAACAAAGCCAATTCATTAGTATATTTCGATAAACTAGGCTTTTTCTGGAGTACTATGCCTAATCTAAGGGCCAATGTTTCTGGTTTCCTCCCTTCTGCTCTTCTAACAACTCAATGTCCACATGGCTCCCTGCCCTTCTCCTCCCTACGAATTATCAATGGGTATACTGAAAACATAACTGAAGTATTTGGGAAGTATTATTCTAATACAAAAAAGAGCCAGACTAATATTTTGGCAACTTGGTTCAAAAGGCTGTCTCAATTATTATACTTATTTCATTAAAATAAAAACATTATTGACTTTTAGTACATTCAAATTCCATTTACAAATAAATGGATAATACTGAGATTAGCATTTTATTTCTACTCAACTTTGGAATTAATTTTAAAGCTATTCTATTTGACCAAAAGGTACATAGAACTTATAAGACAAATGCCAAGAGAGGGCATATGTGTAGTCAAATTCAGCCAAGTGCATTATATTCTCTCAAGGGGGATACTATGTTTATTATCACCTTCCCTCTCCCTCCTCCCCAATTTTGCTGATGTTAAGGGCTCAGGGAAGTTAAGAGACTTGTCTAAGGTTACAAAGTTTTCCTTTTTGCTTTTATAAAATCTGAATTTAACACAAAACATAATAGGCATTTCTATATACTTGAAGAGTAAAAGTTTTGTAAAAGTGTAGAGGTTTATACAAGAAAGTGCAAATCTGTTTTGTGTAGCTTGCTTTTCTATTAAAATATAAAACAAATTCAACAACGTAATTTTGCAAACTCTCCTGCTAGTCTGTGATTCTTTCTACAATCTTTTCTATTACCTTCTGTGCATTAGGAAAAAAATGTTTCAAATGACCACCTTCTTTTCTTTCTTAAGGATGGAATCTGAAGCCAGACTTTCTTCCATTAAAGACATAAAAAAATTTTCATATTCTGACTTAATTTCATGACTTGACAGTTCTTAGAAAGAACATTCTTAAGCAGATATGAACATGGGCCGGAGGAAAAAGAGGAATGAAATGATTGAGGTAATACTCAATGAGATAAATAACATTTTATTCCACAGAGTCAATTTCTGTTTCGACCCCCAATGAGTCTGTACTACTCATCACAGAGGCATGTTATAATGAGATAATGAAATTAATCTGATATAACATCTCAGAAAACTTTACTCACATCATATAAATAATACCAATAACGACTGATGGCGTGTAAAACTCTTAAAAGAAGGATCACATCTAATGAAGGGTCTTCAAAAGTTATATTTTCAGGTGGGGAAGATATGAGGTAAACTTCTAAAGGATTTGATACTGATGGGCATACTCCATCTAAAGGAAGAAAAATCAAAGTATTACAGCAACTATGGTAAGCCAGTAGAATCAATACAATGTATTATTCAATACAACAGCTAGTGTGAATCTAAAGAATTTCCCTAGTTATTTCTTGATTGTGCATGGCAAGACTCTGAATGCATCTGATTTTTAGACAAGCTCATCTGCCACTGGGTGATGAATAAATACTATGTATTAAGGGGAATAGAGGTTATCATCTTTGAAGCAAAAGTGCCTATAACAACAATATGATGAACCCTTCAAATATTGCATTAAGTATGAATGATAACGGAAGGTGAAAAAGGGCATGGATTTTATGAAATCTACATATAATATAGCCAAAACTAAGGAAGTTGTTCCAACCTAACTTCAAGTTACTTCTAAAGAACAAATTTCTTCCTCTCCTGGCATCTCCTGACTAGCAAAAGAAAGGCATCAGAGAACAAAAGGAATAAGAAATGCATTGAAGGGTACAAACAAACCTTGTAGTTAACCACCTAGTGAGAGTAAGCCATGTTAGGAGGGACAATTAGCCACAAAACTGTTATATGAAAGATACATCAAGAAAAACAAATTACATTAACTCAAATTTCAAGTAATGACAGTGGAAGTGACGTACGTAAAGGACTCATCAACATGATAGTAAGTAGTAAATTACATAACCAGAGCAAATGTTTTAAAACTTAATTCTTTTCATTTGTGAGTCTCATTTTTAAGCCCGAGAAGTAGAATTGATGGTTAACAGACTATGACAGAGTTAATGTCTAGTTTCAGATGGGGATATTGTGTTTAATGAAGTAGGAAAATGCAATCCTAGCCATCTTAGAAAAAACTAAGAAAGAAAAAACAAACAGAGCTTCAAGTATGACTATCCCTGGGTTAAGCAGAGAGAAAGCAAGTGCTGAAAGGAAGGCATGAATACATGAAGGCAGAAAAACCTGGGAAGACTTTCCATAACCCCAATGCAAACTGAAGCCAGCCAAACCAGGTAGTTTTAAAATACATATGATGACTAAAACAATGCAGGGGAGAAAACAAAAATGAAACTAAGGACTGTGGAATTAAAATGACCAAGTTTAGCCACAAAAAGGGGGGAAAAAGTGGACTTCTCTCCCCTTTGCAGAGGCAGGGACTCTGGCAAAGAACATTTGGGGGGTGAGGATAAATTTGGAAATCAAGGTGAAGTAAAAAAGCAAAAGGGGCAGGGGCAGATTTCCAATGAACAATCTTACTTCCAAAGAAGTGAATAGTAACTTAGGATGAACTTCACACAAAAAAAATTACTTAAAAACGTTTCACAGGCTCAATAACAGAAAGCTCTCAACAGTATAGACTGTATCCTTGTACAATGCCTCTCATAAGGTGGTGCTAAATGTTTATGGCATATGGTACGAAAAGAAAACATCAGACTTTCAAGTTTCAAAGGTTTTAGTTTCAAAAGGTTTCAATGTCAGAGTTAAGGCAGTAGAAAGTTTAAATGTATTTAATTTTTCTTCATTAAAACAAAAAATACTTTGATATTTGTAAATACTTCTTTAAAACAATAAACTCAGTAAGATGATGCCAGTAAGACGATAGTTTCTAAACATTACTTTCTAGAAAATATACCGTGCCATAATTCATCATGCTTTTTTGCATTTCGAGGTGAAGTTTTTGTTGGAGCTGTTTGGGCCCTTCCCCTTTTACCACCAACAGAATCTTTGCTACCATCTTCATCTTCTCTTACAGGTTTATACCTAAAAGGATGACAGAAAAGCATCCAAAATATATTTTAAAGAAATGAGAATCCAAGGAGCAGATAAAAAAAAATCCTAATTAAGTATTAAAGATCATGTGTTGAAATCAATGAACATTAAAATGTAACTAAGCAAGTTTAATTAGTTGTACAGATGTTCAAAATTAAGCTTTAAATGAATAATTTTTTTAAAACTATGGTGTCATCTAGAATAGGCTACATAATAAGAATAGTCTTCTACCCAGGTAATAAAGCTATTCTACTGATATTTCTGGTGAGCAGAACTGACTCTCCCTACAGAAACATTAGCTAGGACAATGGGATTTCCCTATCCACACTGACTTCACCAGCTGAATCTGAAAATATCTATAAACAAGAAAGTGCTACCATAGCCCTGCCTCCTTCTAAAAGCTAAAGCAACAACTTGTTTCCTAAGTGACCTTGACAAATGAGCGATACTTTTATGTACACACACACAAAACATATTTTATATAAAATATTATATATTATTCATTATATATTACACACATATAATTTCTTTATAAGTGAAAAAATAGGAAGGAGTGGGTTCAATTTGCAAGCAATGGTCTTGCATTTCTACCTCCTATACCCCATATAATCTAGCCATGGTTATACAGAGGCATGGGAAAGTTTCCAAAAAAAGTGAAATTTCAAAAATCAAAGCTTTTCATCATTTTTCAATTGTTTTATAAAACAACTGCTTTGTACAACATAAGTTTCACATTCATTTTATTTGAAAAGATTGAAATGCCTTCTGTATTCCTTATAAACAGGCACCATTACAGAAACAACAGGCAAGATCAAAAGAGTAATGAAAAAATAAGCGAGAATGAAAAAATAAACCTATTTTAACGTTCTTTATAACAAAAGCATCAAAAAATAAAACAGGAAAACTTACCATATCGTGTGAGTCTTTGTCCAAATGCCAGCTCTTCCCAGTGGATTGCTTTCATCATCTGTAGATTCCCTCTCCTCTTCAGCCTGTATACTGAACTGTCTAACTGCCTGATACACAGTCATATTATACGGCAGTAAATGATCTCCAATGTAGAATTGCAACCTGTGTCTTACATTTCCTGAATTTAAGAACTGAGCTGCCTAAAAAAAGAAAAGCAAAAAAAGTTTAATTCATACTTCATCTACTTATTCCTACAAAGACTCAATATGAAGAGAACTTTACCAAAGACTCATCTATTTCTTCATCTGAACCATCATCGTCACTATCTTCGTCATCTTCTCTCACTCTGCCATAACCTAAACACAAAAGAGTTCATCTTAATAGTCTTTGCCATGCTAACCAAAGAATTCTCAGACTTATTGATTAGTATGCCCCTATAGAACATCAAAATGTCAAACTGTGAATCTTTACAGAGGAAAAGTACATGGTTCCTAAGAACCATTGAGTATAAAAACATTCTACTCAGTAATGCTATTGACAAAGAGCAATAAAATCTATCATTTTCTTTGTTCTCCACCACAAAGTTCTAGATCTTAGTTCAAGAGACTTTTGCACATGAAACTGGATAGTGTAGATAGTATTACATAACTGTTAAAGCTAGAAAAACTTGAGATCAGATTCCCTGGCTTACTGGGAAAATACAGCTTAACAGAATGGACTGGAAATTTTCACATAGTGGCTTAGACAAAAAGCAGTCACTTTTTTTTAAAACAACACGTTATATTTTATAACAATCACATTAAAATGCCTTAGAATACTTTAGGATTACCGTACAGGTGGCATTCCACTTGTTTTTATAACAGACTATTATGACTACAAACAATATATAAATGAGCAGACTGCTAATATTATTTTTTGAAAAGGTTTTGAAAGGCAACTAGAATGAGCTGATGACTTTGGGTTTTGTTAAAATGAACTAAAGAAATGGAATGTTAAATTTAATGAAACCCACAGGCCATCAGTGCAAATTCTTCAGGGCTATTATTGTTTAGTAACAAAGACAGACATGGTGACAACATTTCCTTCTTTATTAGTTTTTTTTGCTCAGCTAATGCATGAGAGACCAGAAGGCTGAGGATCAATATAAAGAAACAAAGGACACAATTCCCCCAAATCAATATGTACACATCTAGATGTGGAGAAGTACCTCTGACGACAAGGTATCTCTCAATGGCTTGTACCAACGCCAGCGGGTCTATCTTCACAGGTCCACCCTTCCATTGTTTCACATTTGCACAGTCGGGATGTCTTTGTAGTTGGCATTTTAACTGGTGTGTGTTGAAAAATTTTAAAGCTTGTGATCCTCTGTTGAGAGAAAAACTCAAGATAATTTATGAAAAAAGTTGCTACAATTATTCTATAACTTGTCATCCTACAAACATTATCTAAAAACATAAATATGACAGGGAAAGAGTTCATGCAAACTGACCTCTCATCTCAAAATACATATAAACTGGGAAACCATTTTCCCACTTCAATGTCTTCAAACTCAACTAATTTAGCAAAGATTATTATAATAATATGTAATAAAAAATAAACCATGAGCTAAGGTGAAGAGAAATAACTTTTGGAATAAATATAAATTATTTTGATCTTTACAGTACATCAGTTTAGATCATTTTTGTTTTGCTTTTCTTTTTTGCAGTTTGTCTTCCATAGTCTTAAAATTTTTCTTAGTCTATTTTGCTTCTTAATTGCTTATTTTGCCCAATTTACCAAGCACTTAACTGGGGGATGGAGGAAAGGTAAAACACAGAGACAGAAAAAAAAAAAGGCTTCAAGGAGCTGACAAACTCCTGACAAAGATGCGTGTAGGAAGAGGGAGTGAAATGTTAAAAAAAGCTATTATGTTGTAAAACTTATTACAGGAGATCACATTATGCACTTTGTTACCTAACATGCTTATCATACATTTTCTAGCTTATAATGTATATTAGTAAGACTCTTATTGAATCCATTAAAAAAAAATCCAGTAGCCTTCAAAATGTTTTATATATATATATTTTCCTTTATTATTGCAAGGAACATAATGACTTTTATCAGAATACGCAAATGGCTAATAAAATGGCAAAAAGAAATATTTGCAAAAAAAATTCTTTCCAAATCAAATAAAGAAGCATCTAAAGAATTCAATGATTGTACTAGTGGGCATTTTAGATCAAGCATTATTTTCCTCCACAAAAAAAATTAAACACATTTCCCAAGTCAACAAGATGAACATCAATTTCTTCCCTTAATATATTGATTTCACTTCAAAGGTGCAAACACCAAACAGTTTTAATGATGGTATTTTTGTAGGACAATTTTTTTTGTAGTATAAAAAGCTACTTTAAAAAATAATCAGAAATAATCAGATCAATTGGAATTAGTGTCAATTTCATTGCTAATTTCAGAATTCAGCACAAATCATTATATATCCATTTATTCACATGTTCACTTTTAGAGATGTCTCTCATTTTATGACTGAGAAGCAAAATGACTTATTGAAAGTTACATAGCTAACTAGTGGTATGTAGTGAATTAGAGTACACAACTGTCCTGACAATTAATCCAGTGTCCTTTGAATTGCAGCAAATATGATTATATATAATATATATTAATAAATACATATTATAAATTATATATATTTATTCAGAACCTATAGAGCAATAGGATTTTCTTTAAATATAGAAATAATAAAGCTCACCTCAACAGCCTGAGTCTGTCAGTCACTAACACAGGAGCAACGACATTGGAAGAAAGGATGTGGGCAATACTTTTGAAGCTCAGGTTATATAGAACATAGTGTGGCATTAAAAAAATTAATGGTTACAATAATTTCAATCTCTCTGTAAAGTTTTTAAGACTCCTTTTAAAGTGAGTTACAAGTTATAATAATAGCTTGTATCCATCACTTCTAACCAATGCTCTTGATATTTGTGAGCTTGACTTGAGAAAGAAGGTTGCAGCTTTCCTAGATGTGAAAACACATCCCAACTCATAATGGCAAGGATGTACCTAAGCATTAATCCTTACCTGCTCCCCGTTCCATTTCCACTTGGAAAATCATGAACTTTGACTGGAAACTGCTCCATCTGACTAAGGCAGTTGTTCATCTTGTGAACTAATGCCAACAAAGGTGCATTTCCCATCGGTTCCAATCTTCCAATTGGTTCTTCTCCAGGAAGCTGGAGTTATAAATAAACCAACTAGCTAGTTAGTACCTTATGAGGAGGGAACACTTCTGAATAGGAAAACTTTAAAAATTCAAATTCACAATTTTAATTGTCAACTCCCTACTTGTCTAGTTACAGATAATCTTTTCTGAGGTTGTATGGGGAAAAGTTTAATAAAAAGCAATACCACTAAAGCCAAATTTGGTCAATGGAAAAATTATGGTACATGCTCAATTCTGCCACTGATCTGCTATATGACCAGGGTTGAGTAACATCTCAAATTCTGTAATGCCTGAAAAGCTACACACAACTTACAACTATTTGGAAGATCTGTGTAAATGAATGAGCAGGAAGGGAGCCCATAGCCCACAGCGCACAGCACTCTCCAGTTCAGAAACTAGGGGAATAAGCGACCCAGAAAGAAGTTCCTTTTCTTCCTACCATGTGAAGGAGCAGAAAGCATGTCGCTCACTGGCATAGATGCAGGTGTAGACAGTAAAAGCCCTGGTGCCCTTATTCTGCCATGAGAAAAGTTATAGGGAATTACCTGAATCCCAGGCCTGTTTAAGTCATTCTGCTGAAAAGATTGTACTAGTACAGTCTGTGCTCAAATGTTGATCCACAGAACAGTTTGAAACTCCAACAAACCTTTACCGGCTAAAAGACATTTACTATCAAACATATTTAGGGTTATCAATTTTAACCTTTTTCCACCCCCAGACCCCTTCCGTAGGCCAACCTGCT
Source organism: Trichosurus vulpecula (assembly GCF_011100635.1). Classification (NCBI taxonomy): domain Eukaryota; kingdom Metazoa; phylum Chordata; class Mammalia; order Diprotodontia; family Phalangeridae; genus Trichosurus; species Trichosurus vulpecula. The sequence goes on along the minus strand of NC_050576.1, from coordinate 269,585,033 downwards.
GAGGTTACAGATGAGGAGTCTAAAGGGAGAGTGGTCTATGATATATTGATCAGATATTTTGCCAGTAAAACAAACAGTATTGGAGTGGGGCGGGGGGGATGGACGATGAGGAACAGGACATTGTTCTAATACATCTTTTTTTTTTTTATTCCAAGACGGCCAAATGCTTCAACAAACAACATTAGCTAGCATTTATATAGCACCTACTGTGCTAAAAGCTTTCTAGGTAGGAGGTCTTTTGATCCTCACAACAACCCTAGAAGATAGGTGCTATTATTACATCCACTTTACAGTTGAGGAAATTGAGGCAAACAGATATTAAGTTGACTCCAGGCTCAGTGTTGTAGCTATGAGGCCACCCAGCTCTCCCTTCAGTATTCAGGTACAAAATATCAGAATCTAGAAAAAGACTTAGCTTCTCCAAGGCTAAACAGATAACTTACTGGAGAAGAAAAGAAGACGTGAAGGAATCTTTTAATTCTGATATCTCTGCTCACAGCGTCTTTTTCACTTTTGGATGTCAAGTAAAGCAGCAACTGTTTCACAAACCCACTATGCTGGATTTCAAACGAGGAGACATCAGACTCTGAGACTATGCTCCGGATTTCTACAAGGCACTCAGCTCCACCATCCACCTAAAATTAAGGGTAGAAATTCAGATTCCAGATTTCAATTATTCACAACAACCACTCACTAAATGGACAGTTTTTCCCTAAGATTCCTTTACCACTAATTAAGTTAACCTAAAGGTATATCAATGCCTATGGAAAATGAGCACTCTCCCTGGAAATTGCTATATGCATTTTTTTTAAAGTGAGATTGTATTTAATTCAACTATTTCTAAATGAATTTCCGTAAAAAGAGCATGTTACTATATATGTTATCTACAATGAGTTCAAGACATTCAGGTGTAAGAATGAAGTGGATAAATCAGGGATATCATGAAGAACAGTCAGCATCTACTTATTATCCTAACCCAATCATCACTATATATAAATGGGTATAAAATTTCATCTCATCTAGAACATATTCAATATCATTTTAACAAAGCTACATCCTTGCTCCAAAAAGCTTTTGTAACACAATGGAACCCCTGACAGTCACATTTTACATTCTACCTGGAGGTTGAGTTGTTCAGTTGCAGTGCAAAGTCTCTGAAGGACATTCAGTGCAGGATTGCTTCCATCCATATTCTCAGAGCTGAAATACCGTTCCACAAATTTATGAGCTTGTTCCTTAATCCAACCCTTAATTTTTTCTCTGGATGAGGAAAACAAAACAAAATAAACTTTTACCTTATATCATTACTTTCCCCATTCATTTCACTTACGGAAAGGCAAATAAGTAGTTGGTTAATTAAATTATTAAAATGTCTTTATTCGTTTCTGTTCAGTAATAATATAAATCTTTATTTTGAAACTCTGTGGATGTGTGCATATTTATACAAATGTAACTCAGACATCTGAGACTATCCAATGGGCATTATGACAGTGGATAGAAGGCTGGCCTTCAAACCAAAAAGACCTGGTTTCTAGTCAAGCCTCAGACACGCTTTGGCTGTGTGATCGCTGGGCGTGACACTTAACCTCTCACTGCTCTAGGTATTTCAATTAAAAATAAGTTGCAGAATTCACTATTTCACAAAAACTGCTGGGAAAACTGGAAAATGGTACAGCAGAAACTGGGCATAGACACCAATATCTTACACCACATACCAAAATAAAGTCAAAATGGGTTCATGATTAAAGAATAAAGGCTGATACTATAAGCAATTTGGGAGAGCAAGGAATACTTTACCTGTCAGATTTATGGTAAAGGGAAGAATTCATGACCCAACAAGAGATAGAATGCATTACAAAATACAAAATGGATAATTTTGACTATGTTAAATTGAAAAGTTTTTGTATAAACAAAACCAATGCAACAAAGATTAGGAGGGAAGCAGAAAATTGGGAAAAAAAATCTTGTCTCTGATAAATGCCTCATCTCTAAAATATACAGGGAATTGAGCCAAATTTATAGGAATACAAGTCATTCCCCAATTGAGAAATGGTCAAAGGATATGAACAGGCAGTTTTCAGAGAAAGAAATTGAAGATTATCTATAGGCATATGAAAAAATGCTCTAAATCACCACTGATTAGAGAAATACAAATCCAAACAACTCTCCACATCTCTCCTGTCAGATTCGCTAACATGAAAAAACAGGAAAATGATCAATGCTGGAGAAGATCTGGGAAAAACTGGAACACTGTTACACTGTTGGTGGAGTTGTGAACTGATTCAGCCATTCTGGAGAGCAATTTGGAACTATGCCCAAGGTGCTATAAAAATGTGCATACCCTTTGACCCAACAATACCACTTCTAGGGCTGTATCCCAAAGAGATGGGAAAAGTGGGAAATGGACCAGCATGTACAAAAATATTTAAAGCAGCTCTTTTTGTGGTGGCAAAGAATTGGAAATCAAAAGGATGCCCATCAACTGGGGAATGGCTAAACAAATTGTGGTAAAAGAATGTAATGGAATACTATTGTGCTATAAGAAAGAAGGAACAGGAGGACTTCATTATAACCTGGAAAGACTTACATAAACTGATGCTGAGTGAAGGGAGCTGAAATAGGAGATCATTATATACGATTACAGACACAAGGTATCTGTGAGGACTATGATAGACTTGACTACTCCTCTCATCAATACGAGGTTCAAAGATAGCTCCAAAAGACTCATGATAGAAAAAGTTGTGCACATCCAGAGAAAGAATTATGGAGTCTGAATGCAAATTGAGGCAAACTATTTGCTCTCTTCTTTTTCTCCCTCCTCCTTTTTTGGTTTTGTTTCTCCTTTCTCATGATTCATTCCATTGGTTATAATTCTTCTTTACAACTGGACTATTATGTAAAATGGCTCAATGTGAAGGTTTATATTGAACCTATATTGGATTACATGCCGTCTTGAGGGAAAGGGAGGAGCAGACAGAGGGAGGGAAAATTTGGAATCCTAAACTTGTGGAACTGAAAGTTGTAAACTAAAAATAAAAAATAAATTTATAAAAAAAAAAAGTTGCAAAGGAGGTGCCAATCTGTATTGATGGAAAACACTGCTGCATGTCAGAGTTTCTCATCTCAATAAAACAGTATATATGGTCCCTACTAGTTAACACTAGTATGTACAAAATGTTTTAAAGTTTTGCCAAATACTTTACAAACATGATCTCATTGGTTGTTCCTAGTACCCCTGGAAGGTAGGTGATATTATTATCATCATCATTTTATAGACGAGAAAAATTGGGGCAGACCAAGGTTAAATGATGTAGCCCAAGGTCATAAAGATAGAAGTGTCTGAGGCTGGATGCAGTCTTCTTGACTCAGGGTCCAGGATGCTATCCACTGTACCACCTATTTTTTTCTGGCTCCTATCTGATGAGTAAATAAGCCAAAGTTATAACTTCTGGAAAAACGATACTGCTGCAGTTTATTTTTTTAATGCAGTCATCTTTAGATGGGTACAATGTAATTATTTCCTAAAATATATTAGAATATTTGGAGTCAGAAGACCTTGGTTCAAAACTTGGGGGGTTGGGGGAGAACTCCTTACTTTGGATGACTCTGGGCAAATCATTTAACCTCTAGGCCTTATCTGTAAAATGAGGGGACAGCTTCTAATAATGTCCCTTACAGGTCAGAACCTATAACCTTTTGATTGAAAGCAAAGTGATGACAAATTCTGATGTAAACAAATTAATGTTTCAGGGAAAAAAATTCTAAAGACTAAGCCTTCACATTCTAATAAAAACTAGACAGGGAATATTATAAACACTCCACTTATGGAAGGCATTAAAAAGGTTTTCTCCTTGCTAGCTTCTCAGAAAACAAATGTCTTGTGGGGCTCTGAATACGATCAAGCCTCTATAAAGAATGATAGCAGTCTACATTTGTATATCTTTCACCTTCTATATATGCCTAATTAATCCTCAACAACACTGTGATATGATAGTTAAAAATGGCTGATTCGAAATCACACAGCTAGCAAGGATTGGATTGTGGTGCTGTATTCAAGTCCAAACACAGCAATCTATGATCTACTTATGATGCCTTCTTTACCCAAGTTCATATTTTAAATGAAAATACCAATAATTACTTTCTAACTTTATAGTAGAGATGTAAGCAGGACCAATGAAAATGTCTAAGGGAAGACAAAACTGACTTTACCTATTGTTAGATATGGTGTCCTTTGAGGCAGCCCTGGCGAGACCGCTGACTCCGGCTGTACGGGCTGGTTCAATGTTGTTGCTATTGGACTGTGCGCTTAATCTGCCCCATGTTTTGGGATTCAAGCTTGCCAGGAAAGAAGATTTAGGAGACTGTGTAGTAGTAGGGCTTTTAGCTATGGAAAACAAAACAACAAACAATATCAACTTTAAGCACAAGGAATAAAATTCCCACAAATCTTAAAAACTGACACACAGGATGTAAGGATGTAAGTAAATAAGAGTTCAGGTAAAGCTAAAACATCAACAATCATCATTACAATTTAAAATACAGGGCATCTATAACACACATAAGGACTGTGACTTTCAGACATCAAGAAGCCATTACCTTGATTGTCTACTTTGTCATCATCCCTCGGGGGAGAGTACTTTGGCCTTCTTGGCCCACGTTTTGGCAGTCGTTTTCTCTTTAGGACATCACTTAGTCGACTATCAAATGATCCGGAAAAAAAAAGAGAGAGAGAAACAGAGACAGAGAGAGACAGGAGGTGACTGTTGAGAAGTTAGCAATTTTAACCCCATGGAATAGCTATGTGTAATTTGCTGCACTCTATTTGGGGAAAAAAAAAAGTCATGGCTTTTATTCCTCTTTTAATTAATGTAAAAGTCAATCTCATGAATTATACAATTATACACATCTAGCATAGTGAAGATTAAATTTACACAATCTAAATCACTTAGCACTTTTACTTAGTACTGAACTTTGAGCAGATGAGTAGAATATGTATGTGCAGCAATCTTAAAAATGTACACAATGAAAAAATGTAAAGAATTTTAAAGTAATATGAAAAGAAGTTTTCTTTCTTGAACATTTAGCTTAATAGTTTTGAAAACTACAAGGATAAAACCATTCTAGTGAATATCAAACCTAAGGAATTAACTAAGATGTAAATTACCAGACTAGACATTCCAAACCAACCTAATTCATTTTGGGGAATTGTTCTTTGACTTTGGTTATTATATAGCTATCAGGGTAACAGAGAAAGGATCTGAATCCAGATCATTTGACTACAAACACAGAGGTCTTTCTACTACCACACTGCTATTAAGCTCTATTAGTAGGGATTTTTAAGAATAACTAAAAGGAGAGCAAAACCTGAATTTAAACGAGTAAATTTTCAATAAATGCCATAAAAATACTAATTGGATACTAATTTCTTGAGAGGGAAAATTTTTTTAAATTTTCCTTTGTAACAGGTTTGCATTTTGGAATACACAAATGATTATGCTATACTAATGCATAGGGAAGAAAATTACAAATTGATTTGGATTATAATAACTTAAATTCATTAATTTAAAATAAAGTAAAAGAAAATTAGCTCTCATCTGCAATAACCAGTGGACTATTTATATCTTTTAAACAGTAAGCTTAAAACTGAGGGGAGAAAAGGTGATCATATTTTTTTTTTAATTTCAACACTCAGTTGTTTTCCTATTTCCTCAGTGGGCCTCAAGTGATATAAACATGACATAGTTACTATTCAACAATGAAGCAAAATAAATCTTGTATTAAGAGTTGTTTGTTTTTTAAAACAATTCTGATTATTATGATGAGGCTTTGGGGGGGAGGGTGAATAGGGTAGTACTAGTACTGATTTCAGTCATTAAATTCTCAAACACCATAAACAAAGATTCAAGCAAGTTTCCCAATGAGAAGCAGGTGGGAATGGTTTTTTCTGCTTTGTTATAGTCAAAGTCCCTGTTTTCACTTTTTAAAAAAATCATCAACTTGATAAGAACAAAAAAGGTAATCAAATCAACAAAATGGTGGGCAAAATATTAAATGAAATCCTTACCATATAATAAGCTACAACGAAGTGAATTAAACAAAGAAAATGCTTTTGTTGAATCTAAAGCTGTGATACTTCAGAAGGTGTCTCTCATCATAATTATATTCAACCATATCTATAAATGAACTCTGTTGATTTCACTTTTATGTCTGTCTATGGTCTCTTTATATCATACTCCAGGAATTTATTTTCTAACAGTTGGTTGGTTACCTTTTTTCCTACTACAAACAGCAGCTACTGATATTTTTATAGGGACAAGCTCTTTTTTTTCCCTTCACATTTTATGTTTCTTAGAAATGGAATTACTCAATGAACAGGTACTACCAATACTTGCTTGACTACTTTTCAAAGTCCAAAAAAAGGTTTGTTCCTCTTGAGGCTGCCTATTCTTCTACAACCTTGCAATATTCAATTTTTAATACTTAAAAAAATTTTATTGCCATTTTAGTGGAATAAAACTAGATCTTAGGATGCTCTTGTTTTTGCTTTACTGTGATAAAGGAATTAGTACATCTCTTCCTAGAATTAAACAATAGTTTATTATCTCCTCCTTCACCACATGTGTTCATGTCCTCTCAGCTCCCCAAAAATTCTGGGTGTCACTTTCACTTGATATATTTAAGGAGAACACTTTGCTCCTAATATTACATTCTCTTAAATTTAGAGATTTTTCTTTTATTATGCAAAATCTCTTTATCGTTATAAAAATCAAACCACTGATTTTGCTTCCAAGGATTCCTAGTTTCATTGATAAAAACATCCTTCTGCACCAAGGTTGAGACAATATGTTATTCTTCTTCTAGATTTAAAAAAATCCAGTCATCTCCAACAGGTTTGAAATATGACTCCAAATCCAGCTCCTTTTTTAAATATAGATTAGGGTTTTTTTTTAATCCAGCTATTTTTTACTGAGTAGTGACTTAAGTGGGAGTTTAACAAATACCTTTTATAGACACTCGATTCAATTTCTAGGCCTGAAATTTTGTTCCACTGACTTATTTCTTCATTCCTTTCAGCACCAGACAAATTTTTATTATCACTGCTCTTTGAAGCATTCTTTAAATCTCTCATGATTTCCTTGTAATTTTAAGTTTTTTGTCAAGTTCTTTGATTTGGCTCTGTGATTCTAAGTACTGCGAAGCCTTGCTTAACTTTTCTGAATGTCATTTATATATGAGGACATTAATTATGATTTCTTGGGCTTTATTTCTTTTTCCATTTGTTGCTTCAGGCACACTTTTATATATATAGTGGTAGCTGGTTGTTCTATAATATTGCTAAACTGTGTTGACGCTTTGCTCATTTCTAAATTTAGACTGGTGTCAGCCATCTTTCTTTTCCTTGATCTTTACATCCATGGTTGTTTTTTTTTTTTTCCTTTTTTGGAGAGACAGGTGAGGTTAAGTGAGTCGCTCAGGTTCTTCTGACTCCAGGGCCGGTGCTCTATCCACTGTGCCACCTAGCTGCTCTGCATCCATGTTTTTTTGAGTCTGATAATCTAAATAATTCTCCCCTATGCCCTCTTCTCACTTTCATGCTATTATTAATAGCAGGTGACATTTTTGCAAACTATTTTATATAGAGAACAGCCACAAAACTGCCCTAAGACTTCTGGGACACCTTGAATTCTATCTAATATTCACAGCAACTGTATGAGATAAGAACCACAGGCTCCAAGAGCGCAAGTGTGATGTGGGATTCTAAGTCGAGTCTCAACTCTAAAGCTGGGAAAAAGTTCTTTTTTCTCAAATTCCTACAAGATGATAGTGTGATTTCTTACTACCTATGCATCTTAACAAAATTTGACACAACAAAATGTGCAGTTTATTTTGCCTATATCTACCATGTATAACTGTTATAGATTGACATCACACATTCATTCCAAGGCTTAAAAGAAGATTCTTCTCCATCAGAGCTAAGCAAATGACAAATTAAGAGTGGAAAGAAAAGATATGGAAAAGATTATTTTACCCCTGTGGACTCAGGTCTAAAGAATCATCTCTGCTGTGCTGTAAGCTGGGTGAGCCCAAGTCTGCAGTTGCGTTGCTGGCAGCAGTGGCTGTCCCAGTGCTGATTGTGGTGCTAGAACCCAAGGTCCCCGATCCATTAGTGCACGCCTTTGGTGGACTTGTTAGCAAAGCCTCAGACTCTGCTAAATTTTTTACTTGATGCATCACACCTTAACAGATAGAGAGCACAGGTAAATCGGGTTTTCCAAAAATAATAAATAAAACAGCATGTACATATCTGATTCATGAAAATCTAGGAAGACAGTTCCCAATTTCATGTCAATAAAAGAAAAGCCAAGTAGAGTGAGGCAAAATAAATAATACAGAGGCATGTTATCAGAGAGGGGAAAATCCTATATCTACTCTTATCTTGCTGTGTAGCATTACTAGTCAGGAAACTTGACTTCTTAATTTTTCTTTACAACAAAACGTGGCAACTGGGACTAAATTATCTAAAGGTCTCTTATGGCTCATGATTTAAAAACTCATGCCAAGCACCAAAAGACCAGTGTCAAGTTGCTGGAGAAAATTAAGCTTGGCAGTACTCTTAATATTATGGGAAAATTAAGGCCCAAATTATAATCATAAATTCATACGTTGTAAATTTAGAATTGAGTAAAAATAACTAGAAATAAAGAAACCTAAAAGAGGTTGTCATTGACTGCAAACTAAATGGGCCAGTAGGCAAAAAAAGTTAACCTGATTTGGGGATATATCCAAATGACTCACAAAAGCCTGAAAAATAATCCTTCTATATTATGTTTTGTATCAATAGCAATGTGAAACTGACTTCCAGGAATGAAATTAGATGAATTTCTGTGAAAAACCTGTCTAAAGTCCAATAAAAAGGCTAAAAAAGTTTTAGGTGGTTCAATGAGATGATTTCTCTCCTATCATCAATGCATAAGACGAAGAGTATGATGAACAGTGTCTTATTTACTCCCAGAAAAGGGAAATAGGCTTAAACAAAAACAGAAGAAATGTGCTGTGTAAATAAAATCCTGGAAGGTTAGAGTTGGAAAGAATATTAGAGATCCTCTAGTCCCACAGCTTTAAGAATAAGAACAAACTATCTCCCATGGATGGCTTAGAACTTTTAACTGTCTAAAAGTAGGAGAGCTGCACTGAAGGCAATGTGTTCTAGTATATTAACTATTTCTCAACTAAAACAAAGACTTACACTTCTTTATTATGACTATACTCTACTGTTCGTATGCTTCCTCCACAAATTTATTAATTACTTCTCTAGCTTTCCAGACATTTAAAAACTAAGATGGTTGTTTCCTGTTGGTTCAGAAAATGCCACCTACCCACTGTTAATAAAGAATGAATACAAAATGAACGAGCTAGACTTATGACCTCTTAAAAGTACCTTTCCAGTTCTAAATCTAGGATCCCTAGTCCCATCTTTAGAAAAAGTAAACAATGGATGTAAGATTACCTAGTCAAACCCTATTATTTTACTCTTTATGAATGTGGAGTGAAGTAGACATTTTTTGTTCTTCATGCTAAAATTATTATTCACTAACAAATATGCCAAAGGCTAAAAACTAGTTTGTTCTAGGAAGCAGAAATTAAATATAACATTACCTTCTCTTCTGAAGTAAACACTAAAAATATCAGGCAATTTCTGCATTAAGATTTCAGCCATTTGAAGTGCCCCAACTACTATCTTCAGGTCTTGACTTGATAGCATGGAAGCAATGTGACTAACAACAAAAGTACATAAAAAGGTATAAGCATACAATTTCACTCAAGCGCAACTATTTCAACTAAACAAAGATCATAAAAATTAAATTATATGAAAGGTTAACCATTTTGGTAGATTCAGTATAATTTTAAGAAAGATAAATATACATATGTGCATAAACACATAAACATTCATAGTTGTTAGAGTATCAAATAATGTACACATGTATATGTAAAATACAATAAGAAGTACATCTAAAAACAACCACCAAAACCCCCCAAGGAGTAAGATACCTTGACTTTTCTCAGCTTAACTGTCTGTTTCCATTTGCCTAGTGAATCCTGAGTCACATTCAGGACCAAATTAGGATATTGGCAGATATCCAGATTTTGTCCTTCAGTCATTTTCAGTCACGTCTGACTCTTTGTGATCGTTTTTGGGGTTTTCTTGGCAAAGACACCAGAGTGGTTTGCTATTTCCTTCTCTAGCTCATTTTACATTATGAGAAACTGAGGCAAACAGGGTTAAGTGACTTGCCCTGGGTTACAAAGCTAGTAAGTATCCGAGGCCAGATTTGAACTCACAAAGATGAGTCTTTCTGATTCCAAGCCCAGTGCTCTATCCACTGTGCCACCTAGCTGTGCAAGTATTTAATTATCTGTGGCTAAATAATATACAGGTGTAGGAAAGAAGACAGAAAACATACATACCTTGAAACAGCATGATTTTTCAGCACATCCTTCAGAAGCTCGGCATCCGCAAAATAAATTATCCTAAGAATTGCTCTAAGGCACTTATGTCTGACTGCAGGTCCTGCTGAAGAACTATACACTTCATAAAGAACACCAAACAATGTCTTAATGAAAGACTTAGCCAGTTCTGGGTCCTCTTTCATTAGCTGTGCTCGAGCATCATCCTTCTTTAACTCGGAATATCCACCTGTAAAAGAAAATGCAGATGTTTTACACAACCTAAAGGATACAGAAATCATTAAAGAGTTCAAGCCAGGACCTAATTAGATAATCAATTTCTACTGAAACTATTTTTCAATGTGAAAAAAAAAAAAGGTTTTGGTCTAAACCTACGAATTCATTAGCAATTCCTGGCAAGGAAACAACCCCTACACGAATGTAGGTCAACTGTCCCACAATTCACTCCTGTTGAGCTATTTGGGAAAAAGAAGTGTTAAGTGACTTGCCCAGAGTCACAAACCAGGGTGTGCATGGAAGGAGGGATGTAAAAGCAAGTTGTTCTGAATCTGAGTCCAGGTCTTTGTCTGTTACACCACAGTGTTTTTTATAAAACATATGAGCTAGAATAGGCTCGTCAGAAAAGAATTCCCCTTGAGAAACCACCTGTGAAGGCTGTCCTATTCAAGTCATATCTGCCAACAGGCAAGAATATGCCACAAGAGGTGGTAATACTTGGAATTATTGGCATACTTGGAAAAACGGGAAAAAAAAAAAGGTGAGAATACTGTGGTTTGTTTGGAAACAGAACACAAAAGAAAAAGAGTTAATTCAAGAGGAGGGTAGGATAGAATCAACCGCTGCTATCTACAAGCAGAGTAAAAAGAGAATTATTTGGGGTATTATACAGAAAAAGAACTGCCTAAAGGGAAGCAAACACTCTCCACAATAACCAAAAAGATGCCTTAGAGCAGATGTAGCTACAAATCAGGAGAAGAAGGGAACCTCTTAATGAAGTCTTATAAGCTTTTCTATTCCCCCCCCAAAAAACAAAACAACAAAAAAAAAACCCAAAACCTCACAACTTGGGGGAAATTTGGAGGATTCAAGGTAAGTTTCAGCAATAGAAGAGGATAGAGGAAGGGTACTTAATCCTAAGAGGATCACTATTACATAGGTGAATTCTATGGAGTTCTTCTCAGGATTATGTTTTTAAATAACTTAAACAAATGCTAAATTTCAGTTAAAGGCTAGAGAAAATAAAAATGTAATTATCTTTTCATTCAAGTTCATAGACAACTCCCCCACCCACCCACCCCCAGTCTATTCATGGACTCCTTTGGGACTTTGTTGACCCCAGGTTAAGAATTCTTGCTGCAGAGACTGGTTCTGGGAAGAAGCATGAGGAGTGGGGAGGATAAATGTCCAAATTAGAAAAAGAGTTAAAAGATTTTTTAATCATTTAACATAGGAGAAAAATATACAGGTACAAAACAGACATGGCCACTGCATGGATGACAATTCAATAATATCTACATTCCTTTACAATGTAATTTTTAAGGTTAAGTACAAAATTTTAAAAAAAATTACCATGCACACAGCAGAAAATGAGGGGATTCAACATAAAGCAATAAATTTCCATTTCAAGAAATAAATAAATATTACGCATGCTTTCAAAGCTGTACAGCTTTTCTTTGTTTCCTGGTAGGTTTTCTTTTGTTCTCTGCTGCGCACTTTTTACTTCCCACCCCACCCCCCCGCCCAAAGAAGGCTACAATTAAGTGCAGATGTATTTATGCTTGTGTGTGTGATGTGTGTGTGTGTGTGTGTGTGTGTATGTATGCATGCGTACACACATATACTATACACGTACACAGATATCTATAACCATACATAAATACACAAACATATACACTCATACATATATATCTAAGACTGTACCATGCTTATTTGTACTTGTCATCCTTTTCTTTGACAGTAGATAGGATCTTCTTTCATAAGTCCAATATAATATAATATTTAATGTTATTTTTAATTCAAAGGGTACTTACTAGTGTTAGTATTGGCTAGTGGGTTAGGTTTTCTCTGAATAGCACGTGCAGTTCCGGTGTCCTCATTGATTTGCTGCATAGAATTAAAATCAATAGTATAAACTCGCCCTAAGGTGGACAAACTTATCTCATCCTCACCGACCTGATGAGCTGCCTAAAAGCAAAAAAAGGAAACATCTTAAATATAAACATCAATCAAGTAAATAAATCAGAAACTTAAAATACGCTGGATGTCTTAATTTAACTAGCTCTACCCTATTTTTACTTGAAAAAAATCTAAGTATTATGAACAAAAGAAAAAAGGGAACATTAACTCCTTGGACATGCATTCTTGTAAGAGAGAGTAGGCAACCCAAGAAAACAAAGACAAACTTATGATTTGGGAAATGACATGCTATGGGAGAGAACTTTTAATAAGGAGGATATAACAAAAATAAGGAAGGCTAAGTAAAGCAAGGATTACTCCTCAGTGGTGTAATACTCAATCTAGGCAAAGAAAAGGATCATCTTTCCAGTTTCTTCCCAGATGCTCAGACTAAGAGAACTTATCTACAAAGACCTTAGTTTTTAATGCACAAATATAAAAAGCCAATTTTTAGAAATCTGCTTGATAGCACTGAATTCTGAAGTTGAAGGACTCTCTTTTTACAAATGAGGAAAACGAAGTTCTGAAAAGATGAAATGTCCAAGCTTCCCTGTACCTTTATAAAAATGCTTTAAAGCTTAGGGAACATGAAGAATTTTACAAAATTTTAACAAGTACAAATCCAGAGGACACACCACATATTCAAAAATATGGCACTTTTATCTAAGCTGTTACAAAAGATTAGGTTTTTTTCAAGTAAAGGGGAGAAAGGCACATAATTAACTCCTTCAACTTTTAAACCTACTAGAGTTAAGAGATGCCTGAGGGTAAATGCTTAGTAAGTTCAAAGAGAACAGAATGCTTTATCTCCAGAAATCATCTCATAAGGGCAGAATCTCACAAATGACAATAGGATAATGTTTGATATCCATATCTGAGTTATACACAGGAGACAAGGAAACAATACACCAATTTAAAATATACTGAAACTACTACCTCAATTATCCGGCTATCAATCCTGTTGTAGGGATGCCAAAGACCCCTGTCATCTCGCCACTGCCATATTGCACCATCAGTGTTTTGTGCATTTCCCTTTTTTAGCATGGTATCAACAGCAAAAATCCCTTCTTTTGGTAAACATGGCATCAATTCACTGAAAAGAACATATCAATATTTTGAAAACTTCCTGCATTATGAATTCTTGTTTAAAGTGGAGTATATTAAAAAGAATCTGTAATTTCAATTTTTAAAAAAGCATTTATTAAGTACTGACTGTGCACCAGTCACTGTTAGATATTGGGAATATGCTCTCAAGGAGCTTACATTCAGTTAGGAGAAACAACATGTACACAAACTAAGCAGATAAAATACACACACACACACAATGTAAATATGAGGTAAATCTGGCAGGAAGGTGCTAGCTTCTGGGGAGGGGAAAATAAAGAAATATCTCATGTATTAGGTTGTAATTAAACTGATTGCTGAAGGTAGCTAAGGAAACTAAGAGGTAAATATGAACACAGAAGTTATTCCAAAGCATGGGGGGGGGGGGGGAGGGGCGTGGAGGAGATGGGTACTCTGATGTGCAAGGCATGGCAAGTTGGACAGTCTGGCTAATCTGGAGAGTGGATGAAGAGACAGAAATTGTATAGCAAGTCTGAAAATGGAGGCTGGAGACTACGCTGCAATTCTCAATACAAGAGTCTGTATTCAATCCTAGTAACAGGAAGCCTTCTTGACCTTAGGAGGTCTTTGAACACTGCTTAAGTTCTATAGCATATAAATTGGAAATGGGAAAGAAGTTCTTGAAGAACATGTATTGGATTTATTATCTACCAACTTACCAAATGAGAGATGTCAGCTCATAAAGTTCTTGAGGACTTCGTGGAACAAGATCAATTTGTTCCTGGCAACTGCCATTTGAGGCCCCACACAGAAGGAAGTGAAGTGTTTCTGCAATATCTTTAAAAGTACAATTGAGTTACTATACAAATTAAAAAGCAAGTTACTAAACTTCTTGACTAGGACAACTTCTCCAGAAGATTATAGAGAATTTAATGAACTACAAATCAAAAAGTTTTGTATAATAATTTTCACTACATTTACGGAATAGGCATGGGCTGTGAGAAAAATATACACTTCAAATAAATCTGAAACAGCATGCTAATGACCATTTTTCTTCAAAAATTATTACAGCAACAAAGCATTAATTTCTTGACTATCCATGGGGTGGGGAGGATGTGGGAGGAATGTTAACAGGTTTAAAAATTTTTTTTGAATAAAATTTAAAAATGAAACAAGCATCAAGATGTAGAAAACAAATGCCAAAAATTTCATGGAGAATTATCTGTTCATTTTGTACTCCTTCCTTTCACTGGCATGACGATATTTCTCCAAATTTTGAAAAGGAAAATGCAGTAAGGTGAGGTGGAGTCAGCTTTCGGAGTCAGCAATATCTAAGTGTAAGTCCTGCATCTGACACATACTAGCTGTGAGGCCTTAGGAAAACCAGGTAAGATATAAGTTACAGACAAACTAGATTTGTATCAGTGGATAGACTCTTCACACCAAGAGTTTTCAACACTGATAAAATCACAAGTCCAGACCAAAAAATAATCAACTATTGGGATTACTAGCCATAACCGATGAACTGCCTCATCAAGCCCCAAGGATAAGAATGCAAAGCATGTTTTTTAAGCACTTTAGGTAACAACTTGTTTACCAGTCCCCATCAATTTCTGCATGCATGGTTGATGGAAGTGAATCAGTCAATCAACAACGTGGTAGGTCCTAAGTACTATGCACTAAGTGCTTTGGAGATGCTTCCATTCTATCGGGGTAGATAACATGCCAACAGCCACACACACAAAATACACAGTAAACGGGAGGTTTCACAGGGAAAGTACTAAGAGAAGAGAAAACACA
This sequence comes from Trichosurus vulpecula, assembly GCF_011100635.1. Lineage (NCBI taxonomy): Eukaryota > Metazoa > Chordata > Mammalia > Diprotodontia > Phalangeridae > Trichosurus > Trichosurus vulpecula. The sequence continues at coordinate 269,569,526 of NC_050576.1, read as the reverse complement.
GATGCAAAGGCTTTCTGGAGAAGGTGGGACTTGAGCAAAGAAGGAAGCCAGGTCAGCTAGGAGATATGGGCCATACCAAAGCAGAGAGGTGGAAGATGGGAGGGTCATAGCAGAGGAAACTAAAGTAGACCAGTGGCACTGAATGACAGAGTTCAGGGAGAGAAACTGTTTACTTTAATAATATAAGAAGACAGAAAAGGGAGGAAGGAATCAGGTTGTGAAGGACTTTGAAGGATGAACAGTAAATTTTATATTTAACCCTGTTAAGTAATTAGGAACAACTAGAATTTGCTGAGTAGGAAGGATGAGACCTGAGCTTTATAATGCAGGATGGACTGGGGCAGAGAGATTTCATAAGCAAAGGCAAAACTTAAGTGTATATGGAAAGGAGCTATTTTTGACAACTTCCCTAGCAATGCTACACCTGAGATTTGACAGTCTACAAGTCAACAAACATTTCTACCACCAAGAGGCAGGCACTGCTAAGTGCTGGGGATACAAAAAAAAAAAAAAAAGAAAAAAAAAGCAAAACAATAAAAAGCAATATCCAACTTCCCATCCCTAAGTAATCCCCATCCTCAAGGAGCTCATAGTGTAATGGGGGAGACATAATGTAAACACAACCATAGAAAAAGACATCAGAGTAAACTGGAAACAATCTTAGAGAAAAAAGAAGCAAACATCGTACGGCAGCACTCACATTAAAACTACTGAGGTGGTTTAGGGTTTATTTTTTTTAATAAGCTTGACTATTACTGCTTATCTGTCTGACATTAGATGGGGGAGGAGGGCAGGAGGATCATTTACGCCAACAACTGCTACATCAATTTGATGAAGTTTCTTTTCACCTACATACAGGGTGCCGAAAAAAATTGATTGTAAACCAAACTATCTTCAATAAATCCATCCAGATATGTATCAAAACGTATTTTTATAATTTTTATTTGTAAGCCACCTCACAAAATTTCACTCTATTTCAAGGCCAAGTATACCACTATGAAATGCTAAAAAGAAAAAGCTCAAATGGTGATAGAGGGGGGCGCTAGACTTAATGACAACAAGAGAAATCCTTTCGAGTTCTAAATCTTTCATCCCAAAATATGTCCTATTGGATCAAATTGGGGTCATTTTGAAGGGGCATTACGGTAGGTCTCCTTTATCACACTGAACTTGAAAGTTTCTCTAACTCTTCAGAATTACAGATGCACTGAACATGAATGTGTTATTACCTGCTTTTTAACATAAATTTAAGCATTATTACAAAATAAATGAAATACCAATACAACCCCAACACAAAGCATTCTTTAATAACACAGCTATTCCTTTGTCTCAATCGAAGGTTCAGTGGTACCTTAGTTACAATGAGTTAGAAAACTAAATAATCTGGTACAACAAAAGTTCAGGACAATCATTTGTCCACTGTCAGTCACATTACATAGTAAAAAAGTAAAGACTGAGCTCTTCCTTGCCAATTTCAGACGTTACCTCTCTCTTCCCTCAAGAAAACTAGGCCAGGCTACTAGAAATATCCTACAAAATGACATGCAAAATGAAGAGTATAAAGAAAAAAGTAAAACATCTTAAGTCCTATCCTGTACCACAGTAAGATCTTTGCCAGTTCTAAACATGTACTCTTAATGTTCCTGCCTTGTCCAGCAAATTGTGCTACTCTATTACCTATACTATCAACTCTTACCCAAAATATGATAAAAAAAATTTTTTTCTCAAACTGGATTTGTTTTCAGTCTCTCTAATTATAAATCTCTCCCTATCAACGAGTTCCTTCCCTACTGCCCACAAACATGCCCAAGTCTTTGTCATCACCTCTTGAGCTAATCTTTATCTTTCTACCCATTTTTGTCAAACCAGACCCCTTTCAGAGAAAACCTCATTTATAAAAGTCCATCTTCAATACAAACAAGTACTACTCAAAATTAAGAAATCTATGGTTTACAACAACATACAAAAGGGAGAGAGAATAACAATTGTTACAGCAACTAGAGAAAGTAATATTGTTGAATTGTAAAGGAATTTCAGATCAGCTTCAAGCTTTGGATGTATTAACGTAGAACGACTAAGCAGAGACAGAAGAACGATTTATGGAGCACAATTCAAATAGAATAACCTGAGGATAAAGTACAAAGACTTAGAACCAAGTACTAACATCATCTGAAGAATCATTTGGTTGGGTATTCATGCTAATAAAACACACACATATACACCCTTTCCAATACATTTTTAGAATTAATTTTTGTTTAAATATAATCTGTTTGTGGTGCAAGACCCATTCTATAAGATCCTATTTTTTAAACTTTTGGCTATCAGGTCCAAATGAAACGAACTATTTACAACAATAATGAGGAATAAACATATTTGACCCACACAACAACCCTATAAAGGTTATGACATGACAAGTCAATTTCATGTTTAGTAAGTCCTGTACAATAATATGTATTTTATGGATACTATTTTAAGGGCTCGCTTTCTACATTAAGTCATTTATATATATATATATATATATATATATATATATATATATATATATATATATATATATATATATATACATACATATATATATACACATACATATACACATACATACACACACACACACACACATATATATATATATGAAAACAATTTAAATCTTATAATACAGGGGAGGACAAATAGTAAATCCATCATGTTTCATACTTCTATCACCCCAATTATGTTTCATAAGAATTGCCTTACTTGTGCCCCTAAGTAAAAAGAGAATTCCAGTTCTGTAATTCTCTGAATACCAAAGCTTTAATTCCTATGAAGTCAAATGTATTTAACTTAAATACTTCAACAATCTGTCACCTTGTCGATAGAAATATTCCTATATAATAGGCCACAGACTCTCCAGGAAAGCAAAGAGAAACACATTAATCGATTATCTGGTCTTCAGCAGCAACCTGTATTATTACTGAATTTCTTCCACTCAAATGTCCAGACATGTGATGAGTATTTTCTATCATATAATGACCATAGTTTGCTAAACTTAAAATTAGCATTAATACTAAAATTTAAGTACATATTCTCTGTCTGTCTCACACACACAGGTATCCTTCAATAACAGATTCCAAAAGGATGCCACAAATTCTCATTCTCCCTTTCAACTGAAGCAATAAAACAGAAGTTACTCCAAGCAAGGGCACTTTCAAATCAATATTCTACTTAAAACCATAAAGTCCATTAAATCTACAAGCTTTGTACTATCCTGCATCATGACTATAAAATTATCACCTCTCTTTTTTTTCTAGTCCCTGTGAATGAGACCTATTTGTTCTCTTGTTTCATTAAATTCCTACATAGAGGACTATAAGGATGAGCATGTACCAAGAGATGGAAAGGATCTTCAGTCATCTAGGCCACAGCTTCCATTCTCACAGAGGCACAGAAAAGGGAAGCAATTCGCTCAAAGCCACACAAATAATAAATGGTAAAGCTGAGCTGCTCTGTACACAGGGTCTATCACACATGTCCTGCAAAAGACTGGTGTTTGAACTCTGACTGCCAGCCCTCTTCTAGTAATCATTACGTTCATGACCCATTTTTTAAATACATAACTGATAAGATATTCTAATTTTTAAAGCATAAAGGTAGAAAACAGACACTGGCACTTACTTTGCTTCATAAGTTGAACTGCTAGAGTTGGACAGTTAGAACACATCAAGGAAAACATGCGGACCACCATAATAAACATCCCAGAGCTTAGAATTGGTGGAGTGACGACCAACAGTTGCTGAATATTGGTGAGCAAATCCTTAGAGGCAACCTGCTGAAGCAAATTCTTACCAAGAAAAAAAAAAAGTGTTTTTTAAAATATCCAATGGCAACCTTATTTTCAGTTTTCATTAAAGTTACACATTAGATAAAATACTCACCTCCTCATGCTGGAAATTGTCCACTAGTCGTGCAAAACAAAGACAAGTGCTTTCTACTGATTTCTTGTCCTGTATTTTTTAAAAATAGCAATTTGAAATGTTAGTCAATAATAGGAAATAATGGGTTTCTCTATCACTACCCCTTTCCACCCTCCATCTCCCCCCAGGGTCTTTCTGTCAATATTTATTCAGGAAACACAAAAAAGCTTAAATAGAATATCCTTAATTACATATACACTTGTGTTTTTTCCACTACTTATGCTGTGCACACACATATAACATATGTGCTTGTCTCCCCTATTGTAGCATAAGGTCCTGATAAGTCAGATTTACTTTGTTCTGCATATTTTTATCCCTAATCCACAGCAGTTTTCTTGGCACATGAGATATACTTGATAAATACTTGTTGTTAAAGGCAAATCAGTCATTTTTTACAAGTCTTAAAATATATTCTAAAACTAAGACTGATTACCTAATATTGCTGTTCTCTTTCATTAATAAAAATTAAAAGCTTATGCCTTAGATGAATACATCCTCAAATGGCAATCTTAAGTATTATATTAAATAAACCTGAAACTGTCAAGTTTGTTCATCTCAAATAGAATTTTAAATGTTTCTATGCTCAGTGACTAAATGCCTGAGAAACTGACCTAAGATTAAATACTTGAATTGCATGATTCACAAAATAAATATAGTCCTATATTCTCCATGTAATAGAGAGGCAAGGAAAGAACTTAGGTTGGACAGATGTTTTCTTAGATTCAAATTCAAACTAATGTTAATTTACATGTGTAAAGTCAGGCATACTGACATACTTAACACTACTATAATACTCAGCAAGCAGCTAATTTCTATGATCCTCAAATATGTCATCCCTAAAGCAACATATCATCTGCTCCTATTGAGCTCAGGACTATTATCATGATGGTTACCTGGATAAAGGGACTTTGGGTCCCAACAGAAAGGTGGCTTATAAAGCAAATATAATTATAGAAGAATTCCAACAATCTCATAAAAATGAAAAAGAATCTCCCCCTGGGTAATCAACATGCACTGAACAGGTAATGCAACATAGGCACCCATCAAAAAAAAAGTACTACAGAAGTTGACATATCATAAAAGTAAGCTATTTGACTTCAAAAACTGTTGGAAAACCTTGGATACAAAGGTGTGGATATTATATCCACTAAGTTTGTCCCCTCTTCCCTCCACAACAACAATAATAATAGCTAACTAACCTTTATGTAGGTTTACTATGAACCAGGCTCTGTGCTAAGTGCTTTACAATTATTCTCACTTGATACAACGCTACCAAGAGGTATCTACTATTATGATACCCATTTTACAGGTGAAGAAATTGAGGCTAACAAAATTAAGTGACTTGCCCAGGGTCATATAGCTAGGTAAGTATCTGAACTCAAGTTTTCCTGACTCCAGGACCAATGTTCTATCCATTGCACCACCTAGATACCACTGAGGCTGCCTTCAAAATTAATTATTGTATAAACAACTACATCCTACCATGTCAATTAATTTTTAGATGCCAAACATGTCCATTAATCTCAATGTTTACAAACAAAACCTCATGTTTGTTTTCTAAATAGTTATTTTATATTCACATTCATCTCAATTTGATGTGCAAGTCCAAAATTATGCAAAACAGGACAACACTAAAGAATATAAGATAAATATTAACTTTTTTTTAATCAAACAGGGAAGAAATACACAAATTTTAAAATATTTTTGAAGTACAGAAATATAACAAAAAACTCTTTTTCTTTTACCTGGTGCGTGAGCCTTTGGGTAAGCAAGGGGAGAGAATCTGCCACAAAGTGAAACTCATCTGGTGTGATACTCTGGCAGCAATTGGCTGCAATTGCTAAAGCATTTCTCTGGGCATTTATGCTGAAGAACTCCAGATACAGCAGGCAGTCGGCCAAACCTCCCTACAATAAAGAAAGCTGTTAGAAAGAAGAAATATTCTTTATCGATAGCAACAAAGTCCTCAAATGGTTGGGTGTTCACAATTTGAAAACACCACCCTCTACATTTCAGACAAATCAACAAATCAGAATCCACACATCAGGACACTAGAGAGGTTTAATGGTCTAACTTTCAGGGAGTCGTACTCACCGCCTGCAGAATGGCTTTGCTGTGTCTACGTGATAGCATCTCCAAGGCAGTTAAAGCCTGCTCTGCCACATCAATACACTGAATCACTTGCAGCTACAACACACAAATTATGTTAGTTAATGCTCACTTTAATGTCTAAGAAAATACATATTACATAAATAGAAATCAATTTAGAAAGCTATATTCTTAGAAGGAAACTATCATTTTTGAAAAAAAAAAAAAAAAAAAAAAGACTAAACAACCTAATTTTCCAGCCCATTCAAATTACTTGCTTCTTGCCTACTACTCTGAAAAATAAAACCTACACGGTATAATACGGAATAAAATCCAGTTATATAATAGAAAACTTAGAAAAATTTTCATATGAAACAAGGTGTCATAGCTTTCATACAAATTTGCCAGACAAATCTTTAAAAAGGGCCTTGTTTAAGTATGACAGACCAGAAATATGATCTTCCATAGACCATATGAAAGTGTCCTTCCATGAATTCACTTTATGACCTTGAACATGACCCTGTCTCAACCTTCATAGCTTCAAAATTAGTATTAAATGTCTACCAACTTCAATGGGATGTTCTTTAGATATGATGAGATTTTATGTCTATCAAAATTAGAAAAGGTACTATAAAGTGTACATCACATGTGGGATCTCACAGAATATATCCTAAATAGGCTAAGATAGTGGTATGCTGAATAGTCAAGTATTTCTGTAAGTCAATTTGAAGGGGCTTACTTAAGTAATTGTAACTACAAGCGATAAGCGCCAAAAAGAAGTCGTATTTTGATGCAGTATTTTATGGGAATCAGATTTAATTGTTTATACATTTCTCTTATACTGCTTTTCAAAAGTTGATCAAAATAAGGAATTACCTTTTCCAAAAAAACAGGAATGGCATCCACCACTACAGCAGATGATCTGGGAAGTGCTTCCATCATATAAGTTAAGGCTCGACAGGCATGGTTCATCTAAAAAAATTGAGAGAGTTTATTCCCAATGCATTATCTTTTAAACTAGAATTGAATTGTTTTAAGAAGAAATTTTGCTCACTTACAATATCAAAATTATGCTCCATCTGCAGCAGTGTTATCTGCAAAGAAAACATTTCTTTAAATCACTGAAATGTTATTAGAAAAAATACCTCAAAAAATTCTTTTTCTTCCATTTAAAATAATGAAACTTTGATGCTACCACACAGGTCAGATTGTACTAGAGCAAAACTTTTATGTCAAATACCTGGCCAGGTTTTTACAAGTTAAACTCTTTAATATCTAGATATGTTGGTTGTTCCTACTGAAATACATGGGAAAAAAAAAAACCACACACACAAATCACCAAACATTGTCCTCACAATTCATGACAGAGGAACAGTTTTTGGGCCAAGCCATTTTGTAATACATTTACTCAGAATGAAGAGGACCATGGAATCCTAGGCTTTAGAGCTGAAAGGGACCTTAGTTAGAGGCTATGTAGTACAACCCCCTCATTTTACAGATGAGGAAACTGAGGCACAGAGAAATAAAATGACTTGCCCAAGGTTGGACACGTAGTCAGTCGGAGCCAAGAGTCAAACCTAGGTTCTCTGTCTCTGTATCTCATCCTCTTTCTATACAACAACACATGCCTCCAAATTTCATAACGAATCCAATACTATTGTCCTGACCTGTCCTGTCCAACACCTTTAATTCCTGGGATTATGTTCTACGCTCTAGTTGGATACTATAGGGAACAAAATTTCAGATTTCCTTTTACGACTTTTATGACTAAGCTAGACTAGATGTCATTTCTAATACAGAAGTGTAACACACATATCATAAAGGAAAAAGGATAATGTGTAAATACACGCCTTATATTATCCATGCTATTTTAGCCTTTTGGTATGATATACTGCCTAATAATGTTTGTATTCTAAAAATCATATAACTACAGTATTAAAAAAATGCATGGTTATAAATATTAGGAACATAAGTGATAACTCAAAGGACATATTCCCGATGTAAACATTCAACATTAACATGGATAAGATAAAAAAATTTGGTTGCCTTAATATTTCTTGACACTGTCAACAAATGATTAAACATAATAGATAGAAAAACACACTTAAATTATCAACGTTTTCCCAATCTCTCATAATAAGCTAAGAATGTAGTATATCAGCACAAAGATACAGAAGAACAAGCGATCAACATGAGATGTCATAGAGAGGTGAGACAGCTAGCAAGCAGTCCAAGTTTGCACAGGAATCCCATTGTGCTGGAATGTGGGGGGGATTAAATGCCAAGCATTGAAATTAAGTTTGGATAGGCAATGGGAAGTAATCAAAGGTTTCTTCTACAGTAAAGTAGTATGATCAGACCTGTGCATTTGGAAGATAATTCCAGTAATAGTGCGAATGGAACAGAAGACCAATTAAAAGCCTATGGACACTATTCTATAGTGATGTTAATGGAAATAATTTGAGTTAGAAACAAAAGATAAAGGTAGAATCAAGAGGATATGCTGACACCTAAGGGATGTGGAATTTAAAAGAAAGTAGGAGAACGAAATTCTTATGTGATCTATCTCATAGAATCACAGACCTAAAGTTGGAGGGGCTCCCAGAAGCTATTTAATCCAACCTAACCCCTTAATATTATAGATAAGGAAATGAAGGCCGAGAGAGGTCAAGTCACTTGTCCAAGGTCATAAAAACATAAGTGGCAGAGCCGGGATTTGTACTTCAAGTACAGTCAGCCACCTACACAGATCAACTAGAGATCTCACATGTCAAGCACCACTTTGTTAGCTGGGCTATCATGTATACATGCACCTCATAATCAGAATATTCTTGCAAGGCCGAGGGAAAGCTAGCCCATCTGTCACTCCACCTAAGCACATTTTTCCCAGTTCTACTACATGTCCCATGTACCCTTTAATATCAACAAATAAAAAATTTTCGATTAGATAAACTGCCTAGTATAAAGTCAGTGTGGCATAGAGGATAGAGTTCTAAACTTGGGTTTGAATGTTATCCCTGACACATAATAGATCAGTGACCACAGGCAGGTCCCTTCAACCCCGAGCCTCAGCTTCCTGATCTGTTAACATTACCTGTTGTAGCTACTTCATCCCATGGCTGTCAGGCTCCAAGGAGATAATGTAAATAATGCACTTTGCAAACCTTAAAATACTAAATAAACTTCAACTATTATTCTAATAAACAAAATGGTAATATGTCAGAAGCTTGAACAAAGAAAAGGATATTTATGGGATAGACACAAAAACCATTTAAAAACTCCACCAGAATCCTATCATCCTTACCAAAGCTGGAACAACACTTTTTACTGGAAACCCTCCCAATGTCTCCTCATTGCCCATGACCAACAATTGACACATCTCAATCACTGCCTGAAGCTGCTGACTCTCATCAGTAGCTTGTAGTCCTTGGAGAAGCTGCTGGGCTTTAGAACCTAGAGAAGAAAAAGAACCTTGCTTTACATTTAAGGAACCATCATTCCTTGGTATTAAAAAAAAAAAAAAAAAAAGCTTGGGTGAAAGAGCACTTGTTCTTCCTCTTTTGGCTTAGACTAAAACAAAGAAAGAAACCATCTATACTATGGGTCAAAAGATGTAATTGCTCAATTCAAGAGAAGAGCATCTTTATCAACTCCATTAGCACACCTCAGCACCCAAAACGTCTTTAATGTGATCCAGGTGTTTACTAAGCTTTAATATTTTTCCACATAAGTTTTTTAAAATTCCTTCTTTTGTAGGAAAAAGAGTCAAAAAGGGAATTCTACAAATCTAGTATATATTTGACCTTAAAGGAATAAACAACTGATACTCTATTACGTTTGATTCAAATCTTGATCATTTTAATTAGATTTTCAACTAGTATTTTAAGCTTATGGAACAAAATAGGGGCTTAACTACAACTCTATTAGTGCAGAACCATGCATCAAAATATGCTATAGTGATGCCTTAGAGAAATTCAACAAGGCTCTAAAATTCCATTTGATTTCAAGTTGTAACAAAAAGGGAAATGGCAAAGTAGTTAGGACCCAGGCAGAACGAATTCGTTATGAGAGCATTATTTTGCAACGGTGAGAACCGAAAAAGCACTAAATACAGTGACAAAATGTTATCAGAGCACCTTTTTCTTTAAATTCCACTGTAAAAAAGGTATTATGAAGTCGTCTACTATGAGGCTCATTTATGCAGAAACACAGAAAACCATGTAAGTTTTAGTTAGTTGTACAATCCAAATCAAATTACAATGTACAATCGAGGTTGGTCACATTTTACCTTTTCTCACTTCCCTTCTAGAGTGTATTTTTAAAATATTAACCTTTCTATTGCAAGTGAATTTGCTCTCTCTCCTTCCTTCAACATGAAAAGCAGGAGGCCTAGTGGAGGCAGTGCTGGTCTGGGAGGTATGAGATGACAGGGCGTGACCAATGTTACAAACAAGGAAATGGAGGTCTAGAGAAAGTCAGTGTCTTGTCCAGGCCTGCTACCCTTGGTCATGAACAGCCAAGCTGGGACTCTAACCTCTGATCCTCAGATCACAGCCCTGTGCTCCCAGGAAAGACTCACGCTCCACTCCCATCTCCAACACTTTCTACAAGTCACTGACTCTCCTCAGGCTTCTATTTCCTCATCTATAAGATGAGGAGAATACGTGAAGAACTTACAATACAAGATGGATATAAGGATCAAATAAAATAAAGTGCATTATAAAATCTTAAAGTGTCTCAGTGTCAGTCGTTAGCTTCATGCTAGAATTCCAGAAGGGATCTGGAGATGCTGACTGCAACTAAGCTTAAGTAATATTCCAGAAAAGCAGTAAAGAATATGCTCATGGTGAACCTTTACTAAATGGGAATGCCCATTTATTATTGCTAACCTTTAAAAAGTCTAATGATATGCTACTGTGAGTTCCAGATAAGGTAACCCTTCACAGTAACCTTCACAGTAACATGGTGACAGTCATTGTTCCTAGAGATGGCGTGGTATCCTCCCCACCCCATGCAAATAAAAATTTTTTGACTGAGATCCCTATCACAAAACCAACTGTACATTAGGGCCTTTGGGATCAGAAGACAGCCTAGTGGTGGGTTTAGACTTACCAAGATTTAGTTTCTGATCCTGATTGATTGATTGGTGATAAAATACTGAGTTTTTTATCAGTAATGATTTTTGAAAGTCCAGGAAGATTGGCATGAAGGATAGTATTTACTCAATATTCCTTTGTAAAGATATCATTTACTTTAATGAGATTAGGAAGTGTGACCATGGAAAAAACAGTACTGCCCAACGAAAATATTTTCTAAGTAAGAATTAGAAAATGTGGTCTGCAATCCATGAGAGCTTAGACAAGTCACTCACTTTTCTGTGCCTCAGATCACTCAATACACAAATAGGGCCCACTAGAGCTTGTGCGCTAATCACAACCTGCGACAGAAACACAAGTACCACACTCCTGCCAGCAAACAGGGAGTTCCTCTGATCAGCCACATCCTGCATGTACAAGGTGCACAGGCACAAGGAATTTATACCAAAGAGCCCAGGCAGCTTCTCTCAAGTGGAAAGAGAAAAGCTCTTTAGCACCTGATCTCATTTTCCAGGCCCATCCCTGCCAACACTAGGCCTGGCATCACAGGAAGACACACTGAGAGTAGGCCTTCTTCACCATGTTTATGAAGTCCTTCTATCAGAAAATTGTTTGTTTAGGAAATGAAATTAAAAAACATACTATTAAGATACTAGGTTAGTTCTAAGGGACAATGAGAACCTCAAAGTTTCCTTGTAGATTATCTGATAATGGAGTCTGACGCCATCAGGGCTCCAGCTCCAATTTCTTTATATCAGCACAAACTGAAAACTAAAAAAACTCCAAAAATATAAACTTAAGGTTTGTCCTAATACCACACACAGCCACCCAACTCACTCACACACTCTCTCATACTCTCCCTCTCTCTCTCTGTCTCTCTCTGTCTCTCTCTCTCTCTCTCTCTCTCTCTCTCTCTCTCTCACACACACACACACAATTTTACCTTAAGAATAAATGAAACTAAAAATATTTAATAGATCACTTCATCTTTAATGCATTTTGATGTTACTTCAGAAACTGAGAAACAAGTCTCAATTTCTATAGATGTAATTGTGGATACTATTTTAACAAAACAGAAGTTCTGCTTTTAAGAGACTAACGCTAGCATTCTGTGAAAAGAATAAAATGATTTGTGGTTTACAAAGTTTTCAGCTGTAAGTTTAAGACTTAAGTAGTCCCTCATTCTGTTACAGTACAATGTAAGAACACCAATCTGGAATAAACCTAAAACATAAAATGAGCCTAGGAGATTTTTACTCTCAAGTGCCTATTTATGTCTATAACATAGAAAAAAATCTTTAAAATAGATAAACACATACAGATAAAGAACTGTAAAGCTCAAATCTGCATATAAATGCAAATGATGCATGTATGTGTATGTATACCATCAAACATATAACTTGAGTGGATCGGTTGTTTTATTGTTCCACCTATCACAAGTTCATCTGGCATAACCCAAGATATAACCGCTAGATAATAACATGATTTTAAAATATACATAAGTCCAAAAACAAAACATTAAATGTTAACTCTATCAGTTAACACTGACTTCTCACGAATAAATTGTGTTTTTAAAAAGACTAAGGCTTATGAAGACTCACTTGCATTCTTAATATTCACATTAAACTAACTAATTGAAATAACACTAAACTAATAAGGGTTTGGAGGGGAGGACTAATTTAAAACTATGGCTTACTAGCTCCACTTCCAATTGTCCTGTGGAAAAGTTGTGACATCCGAGGACCAAGAGGGCCGAACAGGTGAGGAGGAAGACCCCTAGCCTCTAATAGAGCTAAAAAACAAAACAAAACACATACACATATACACACACACAAAAAAAACAAAAAAGAACAAAACAAAAACAAAGAGAAAAGAAAATTATGAGCTGGCTTAATGCAACTGATCATACACAAAAATTTCTAACACAATTTACTTGACAATTATTGATTCGTAAATTACAGATCCTACGTTAAAACTGTCAATGCAACCTTTATACTTTAAGATCCTTGTCTTTATTTAATTTTCCCATTTTATACCAAAACATTAAAAAAAAAAAATCAAGTGTTGTCAGTGACTCAGCATTATGTTCCCAAATAGATCCTAAAGTACATTTTTCAAAATCAGTTTGATCCCCAATTTCATTTCTGTCATGTCATTTTTTAAAAGTGTAAGTCAGCAACAACATTTTTAACAAATTGGAGGAGAAATCCTCAAGTGATTTATGCATCTGATGGAATTAATAATGGCAAGTTGCATGACTCACAAAAGCTGGAGAAGTTGGTTCAAAACATTAAATTCTTTCTGGAACTCTCACAAGCTACCTAAAAACTATTTTTCAAATAACATGTTTCTTGTGAGATTAAGACTGGAAAGCTGTTATGACTCTTCTCAGAAAGGTGTGTTTTTCTGGTTGAAAAGAACCTATATTTAGAACAAGTCTCTTCTGTCAAACAGATTTAAAAGAATTTAAAAAACACTTTTTTTATAAAAAGACACCTGTAGCACTAGATTTGTTCTATTAAACTGACAGCCAAAGCAGATTTCTGAAAAGAATGAACATACTATAAAAATTAATTTAGCATATTAAACTCTTTTCTTGATTGTCTACTTCTTTCAAAAACGGTACAAATATGCTATAGTGAGCAACTAGAAAACGAATAAAACATCTAAATAAGTACATACATTGTTATACTTATATTACCGTGATATTGGCACATGAGTTTAAAACATTACAGGTTAACTTAATTGCTTTGACATTTTTCCCGTTTTTAAAAAATAAGTCATAAAAGAGTACAACTATATAGACTTGTCCCAAAAGGGAAAATTATGATCGAATAACAGGTATTCTATATTGTCAGACAAAACTGAAAGACTAAAATAAAGCACATGGTAAATAAACTACCACCACCACCACCACCACCAAAAAAATAAAAAAATCAGCCACAGAATCCTGTATTTTTCCATAAGCAGTGTAAATACCAACTATGCAAGACCTTCACTAACAATACTTTCCTAGTTCCACACTAGAAATAATAGGCAGTTGTTTCTTCTTATACTGCAAAATCCTCAAGTCTCTACAGAGAAGGACCCATTTCTCCGAAGTGTAGACACAGTTAGAAGAAACATGTTCAGACGATAAAAGTGCATAACAAATGAAGCTGTCTGAATGAATTTCAGGAACCCAAAGTTAGAACCAGAACCAACGGTTTGTGGATTTACCAGTAGTTTCTTGTAAGCCCAATAACTGTCTTGTTTTTACCTTGCAGTCTTCCCATCTCTGAATCATCTGACTCACTCTCACCAGAGGTGGTCATGCCTACAGCCCCAGCAACAGAACTAGAAGCTGGAAAGAAGAAAAAAAAAAGGGGGAGGGGGGAGGATTACTTAATCACCGTATGATTGGCTTCTCTTTAAAAAAAGTTTTAACAGATCACAAAGGATCATGGTGAGTCAGTCACTTCTCTGCCCTCAAAGCTGAGCACTGTGTCCTCTGGTGTTCAAAGGAAGAGTCAGACGTCGTAGTGTGTGTTCTACAGCGTGAGCACCAGAGCGCAGCCTTTGCAGGTCATCCGCGAGTCCCTCTCAGCTGGCCCAGAGCTGGTCTCTCTGAAACTGTTCCTGAATGAAATCTTGTCCTGGATTCGACTGCTCAAACTCAACTCAGACAAGACTGATAAGAATGGGATGATGTTATATCAGAGGACCGACCTTCCAAGGCAGCATTCAGAAATTGATATTTTGGGGAAATGCTCCTCCCAAGTGATGTGCCTTCTAGACAGTCTTTGTTCATCATACTTCCTGGACTCTAGTCCTGGTAGACAAAATGATTTCTCTATTTCCAGATTGTGAGAAGATTGCATCTTCAGGATGAAGGTATTGATACATGTATTACTACAACCTTTGACTACTAAAGCACTATTTGGAAATAGCAAATGTCCACCTCAATGCTTACACTAACACAAAAGCTCCTCTACTCAAGAAAATCCTAAAACCACAAATGCCAATCTGGCAACCAATTCAGTGTAACACCCAATAAAGCTTCAAATTTATTATGAAACGTAGCAGGAGGGGACCTACACTTACAGAACTAGTTGCTTAGTTTTCCTCACATCCTCTGCTTGAAAATAAAATCCAGTCCTTTGTACCTGGCCTACCTCAGATCACATATCATCCAGCACACCTGAAGCCACACGCCTGAATTGCTTTCAAGCTTAGTTCTAAAATTAGCATGTATATCCACTAGGAAGAATGTTGCTAGTATTCTTTAAAAAAGAAAAGCACATAAAATGTAAATAGTGAAGGTAAATTTTTTAAAAGACAAAATATGGGAACATCAAAATACAAGATCCAAATTATTTTCATGTTTTCTTAATCCAAAACCAAATATTTCATTATCAGAATTAAAGTCTTGCCCATGTTATAAAAATATATGCCTTAGAATTAAATGCTAATGCAAGAATATGAAATGACTAAGCAGAATCTCATTTCAGCAAAGAAAATGAAGCCTAGTACAAAGTACAAGCACATAAAGAAAGGCCACTTATAGCTGGCAATATAAAATCTTAAAAACCAACATGCAAGAATGCTATTCCTGATATTATACATAGGTGCGCGCACACGCATGCCTACCATTTAAGACTTCTCAAAAATTCAGTTTCTAGATCCTTTGACTCTTAATGTATGATCATCAATAGTAATGATTATGGAAAATTAAACGTACTAATATAATTATTGATAAGGAGAGGAGTAGAATGATTAGACGAACTAAATCAAGAAAGAACTGAGAAAAATGTCCTATAACTTCTAACCTCAGTGCCCAAGGCAATTTTCTAAGACTGCAACTTACAGTGTTATTGTCAACAATCTAAAGCCCCCACCCCAAACCCCCACCTTCCAAAAAGCACTTTTTATATTACTTGTAAGAATGTTTCAACTGCATCAGAGATAAATTTAAAACCATATTGTAATGGAGTACACCAGTATTTTTAAATCCATAACAACAGATAAGAAGCCATGCTGTGAGTGGAAGTTATGACCAGAGGAATGGAAATTCTACCCAATTCCACAACTTTAAAAGCTTATGAATAAAGTATACTTATAGTTATGTATTAAGTGCTTTCCTTTTCAAATGTTCCATCTTTTGGTAAAGATATCTGAAGAAGTTTCTTCTCTGCAGTTATTGGCCCATATGTTTAGATCCTCTATACTTATGATAGGCCAGCGGTTGGGGAGAGATTGTGTCCCTTTATAAACTTGCCAATATGCATTAAAAATGCTTTAAACTTAGGTAGATCCAACTGATTTTGAGGAAGCCTTCGAAATGTTATCAGGATAAGGGAAGAGAGAAGCATCTATTGCTGCCTACCTCCTGAATATTTTGGCTGAAATAAGAGATTAGAGGGAGAAGAGTTTATCTAGCTAGGTGTGAGTACAGAAATTTCCTAGGTGATAATTTAAAAATGCTATTAAAGCAGCAATGGAAGTTGGTCAAAGTTTGGTTGAGCTCTAGCCTCTTATTCTTTACTAATTCTGTTCTCCCTACCTGTGGTGAACAGATTTTTATGGTATCATATAGACACATTATTAATAAATTCTCAAAAGGCATATGCATAAGAAGTGCACAAACTGTTAAAATTTGTTACATGAAATATATTTAAAGAACTTAAAGTCTTCAACCTTTAACTGTTAGCTAGTGAAAAAAGAGACAGAAAGATATAATAAATATCAAATATTTCTTTACTTTTAACCACACATTAGGAACAAAGCAACTAAAGCAAGCTGGAGGTGCAAAAACCCAATTCACTTTTTTTCTTGCCATAAGAAGTATACATATAGACACACACATATATGTATGCACACACACATGTGTTCATATATACACATGTGCATACACATGTGTATGCACAAATATATGTGTTGTGTCTCTTTAACAGATACAAAACATTGCAAATTTCCTAGTATTCTTGCTATTTTTTTTTTAATTTTAGGATTTCATAATAGAGTAACACAGAGTTTACTAGTTCACACCCTGGATACCTGAGTATAGTTCTAATGTCTACAGGAACCCCATAAAAGTTGGAAGACACTTTGGAAGCACTGTGAATATGTCCCTGAATAAGTACCCTGAATGGATGCTAGTGGTGGTCTGGGAGGGAAACAAAAAGGGCTATCTTAAATTAAACATGCGTCATATCAAACCACCAGGCAGAATCAAAGACTCAACCTAACCTCAATCTGACTCAAATTCTTAGAGCAGCAGTTTTGAAATCCCTCAAATTTTCATTCAAACATGACCATAATTATCTGGCAACCTAATAATAGACACTGAACAAGAAAGGACCTAGACAGTTCTCTAGTTTGTGGCTAACTGGAAAAAAGAAGCAGGGAACTCCAAATATTTATATTTACAAGATATAATATGGAGCCATTACATTTACCAAAGAAGTTGAAATCATTTTAAGTACCAGTAAGACACAGTGTAATTAAAGGCTAGTGGGAAGAAAGTCATCTTTTGGATAATAACAAAACAAAGCAAAACGGGAGAAATTAGCTATTAAAACGGAGGAGGAGGGAGTTTTTACACAGAAAAATCTGAACGACCACTTATTATAGAAATTCCAAAATAAATGGAAAAATTGAAAAAGCTATTCTACAAAATGTAAACTGCCATAATTTGCCACTTTTACATCATACTTACAAAAGTCAAAGATATCACCCATTTGACAAATTGGGTAAACTAAGACACAGATATTTGATAACTTGTCCATTTTGCCTATATTACCAAAGTTAAGGGAGAATTATTTCTATTAGTCTCCATTATAAAGCAAACAAATCTACACTAGCTCTACAATAATCATCTACAGATTCATCCATATCTGCAAATACAATATTAAAAAATGTCATCTTTCACTACTTACAATAAATGTAGTCTTTGGAAAAGTATGTATGCAGTAATTAACCAAATACAGTAGGACCCTCTGTGTGAGAATATGGCTAATACCAACCTTAAAACTGTCATATTTTAGGGGACATGATTTAGCTTGCATTATGTCAAAAACACACACAATGATGTATTCTAATAGAATTAGAATTTGAATAAAATTAACTGGCTTTCTGTAAGGATCTTCTTGCTTCCATCTTCAGGCTTGAAACTCAAAAGGCCTAAACTAGTCCTCTATTAGGTTGAGATGGATGGAATATGTGTAAAAAACATCTCTATTAGTGGAGATGTGTTTATAAAATATACACTGGCCAACAAAGTTACTAATAACTTTATATATTCAAATGGTCATGAAGTTTGGGGGTAGAAACAGCTTTGTAAAAAAGTAAGAATATGCTAGGAGTCAATTAATATAGGAAATATTAGGGCATGAATGTTTCTGAGAAAATACTTAGCAAAAATGTTGTTCATTTCACAATGCAAAATCTGTCAGTGCTATATAAACAGCATCAAGACTACACTGAAACGCAACAGGCAAATGTTTATACATAAAAAATAAAAATTCACCCTTTATTATTGACTCCTTTTTGTGAATTCCTAGAGCTAAAGTTACCAAAGCATACTGCTAGTGTTGAGTCACACATTTTATACAAAATAAATTCTCAAAGTCTACCAGGAAGCAAAGATTTCAGGGATTGTTCACTATTGCATTAACTCTATAAAAGCTAATGAAAATGATAACAATTGTACTGATTTCATAACTGATATATTGTGCTTTGAAATCTGGAAAAGAAAATTTCAATTTTAAGTTACTTTCATTAATGGGCATTGAGGTGCATATGAAAAATATTTATAATGCAGTATCTAGAAAAAAAGTTGCATGCATATATATATATATATATATATACACACACACATACAGAGAGAGAGAGAGAGAGAGAGAGAGAGAGAGAGAGAGAGAACATTCCTCCTCCCCCACCAAAAAAAAAAAAAAACTCCATCAGTTTCACTAATATGGTCTTGATTTAGACTTAAATTCTTAAGTGTTAGATGACAAGTATCCCCACTCCATCTTTTAACCTAATCTTTGCATATAATTAGTACACACGTAAACAATTTTTAATGGCACGTGATTGAAGTTTTAATGCTAAAATGACAGAAAACAAATACCCTGAACTATTCCCCTTAAGTGCCCACCTGTCTTCCACCCTGCATTTCGTGTGGCATGGCAGAGACGATGCAGGCCCACAGCTGTCATGCCTACCTGCAGCTCCTTGTGGAGGGTCATCTGTGCGCGCAGCTGATGAGTTAACTCCGTCCTGGTTGCTGTCAGGGTCCGCCATCTTCTCCTGTCGGCGAGCTTCAGCCGCTCCTCTTTTGCCCAGGCCAGAGCCTCGCCGACTAGAGGGACAAATGCCGCCATATGCACCATTATCAGTTAGGCAAAGCAATCAAAAAAGAACTGTATTCTAGGAAACATAGCACAAACTCACACTGTAAAAATAGGAAGGCCAGAGTAATAGAATCTGGAATCTATTTTAGATATCATCTAGTCCAACTCTACAATTTTCTTAAGAAAGGAAGCTGAAGGCCAGGAAAATTAGGTGACTTACCCAAGATCATGGAAACAAGCAGCCAAACTCAGAAACTGAACTTAGGGCTTGAGAGCAAATCAAAGGTTCTTTTTACTAAAGATGCCTTTTTAATTTTTTTTTGCTTTAAACTATGGAATATTTAATAGGCATATTCATTTTTGGGTTCATAGCATTAAACCAATCAAATACAATAACAAAAAGGGTCAAAATTATATAAAATAATTCCATAACATAGTACAGAAGTAGTTCCCCCAATTGTGCGTTCATTTTTGTCTTTTAAAGTGTCAAGCAAATGGTTATAGAAAACCACAGTACCACGGAGATTCTTGGCAGAGTGATATTCATGCTAAGGCCTTGTTTACCCATAGTTCAGCAAATGGAAAGATTCCTAAGTAGATATTTCTTTTGCTGAAGTTGGGCTTAAAAATGTCCCAATTTTTTCAGGTTACAGACTTTTAGAAAGTCAATTTTTCTAAATTCTCTATGGACAGGTTTTTGTTAAAATTTTTGTACCAAAAAAAAGAACAAACAAAACCCTTATGAACCAGGTCAAAAATTTAAAAAATTAAATTAAATTAAATTAAAAAAAAAAAAAAAAGCACAAACCCTAGCTGTGTGACCTTGGAAAAGTCGCTTAACCCCAATTGCCCTGCCTTCCCCTCTACAAAAAAAAAAAAAAACAAAAAAAAACCCCTAGTTTTTGGTCTCTTTTGAAGAAAACCACACACCGAAAAGCACAGCACAAATCATATCATGCCATACCTATGACCTCAGGAGTTCAAAGCCAAATTGTTTAAACTAATCATTACATATGTTTTAGCTGTAAAGGGATATTAAACATTACAACAATTAAATGAACTCAATATAACATTAATCAAAAACACACTGTATTATATGCATGCAGGCTTCTCTGCTAGTTGGTTGAGCCAATACAACATTTAGATAATATGGCATGATCATGGAATTTACAGCCCAGTAAGGGAAAAGTCAACAACATAGATTAGTAAATACACCATCCATGCAATAGAAGAATACATAAATGAAGCTTTACTTGAAAATTTAGCCAGGACTCTCCATTACTTATTTGGAAGTCTTTTAGGGCTTCAATGAATCAAAAGACATCTGAGCTTAACAGGAATTTAAAAGCCAAATGAATAAGTAGACATTCCAAGCATAGGGAATAGTTTAAGCAAGGGTAAAAATGGCAAAGTGCCAGGAATATTCATAAGACAGCACAGTCCATGTTGGCTAGACTGCAGTGTACGTGGAAGAAAGTACGAGATAAAGCTGACGATAATACTGGCTAAAACAGGGAAGGCATGAGATGTAAGGCAAACAAGTTTGACTTTTACTTAGTAGCCACAAGGGAGTTATTTAGGATTGGAGCAGAATGGTTAGTACAGCAGTAATATAAGAAATGTACTAAAAGGATCAGAAGGAGGCAACTAAATGGTAATGAGGGCCATTATAAGAAGAATGTTACTTTATGAAATAGAGAAGGAAAGGGCAGGTGCAATAACATGTTATAGAAATAGCATCAACAGGATTTGGTAACTGATTAGATATGAGAGGGAAGAGAAAAAGGGAAGCACTGGAGATTAAACCAAGGTGTCAAATGGCAGATGTTCATTACAAAGTTACTAAATTGGAGGACGTCTTGAGAGAAAAAAAAGAGCAGTGTGCTGAATAGTAGAGATTGTCAAATTAATGATGTAAAACAAGACACTGAAAAAATATAAAACAATTTTAAAACATCAGGCTAAATCTCCTTGTCATTGGTCAGAATTTAATGAGTAGCAAGTACTTGCTTTCTTGATATTATGAACTCTTACAATGACTTCAAATGAAGACAAATTCCAAGTCATTGAAAAAATTGTTACATCATGACTCACTAGCCTCTACAAATACTTCCACAGTAACACTTGACGGAGTACAGAAGAAAACGAATAATGGAGTCTACAACAGAAACATTGTAATGATGCTCAACAGTGAAAAACTTGGTACTATGAACATGACAATGAATACAAGACAATTCCAAAGAACTCATGATATAGAATGTTCACCTCCAGAGTAAGAACTGATAAACTCCGAGTACAGACTGAAGCATACTTCTTCCACCTAATGTTTTTCCTTATTATTCTTGCTTTTCTGTGTATTTTCTTTTGAACAGGGCTAACATTAAACTATATTTTGCATAACTTCACTTGACCTATTGCTTGCCTTGTCAAGGGATGGAGAGTGGAGCAAGATGGTGGGAGAGAATTTGGAACTCAAAATTAAAAAAAAAAATCTTAAAAAATCAAACTGGGAAATATTTAATGAAATAAAATTTTAAATATAGTCCAACAATGGTTTATAAAGCATAAGCTCTAAATAAATATGTAATTCACTATAAATTAGGTAGCTTAGATAATATAATTTGAAATATATTTAAATTCAGTAAGTTTTCTTAAAATTTCAATCAGATTACGCAAATTTTATTCAGCACTTGAAAACACCTATGAAATAAATTTACTCATACAGTGAAGATACAAAGTATTAGGAAATTAGCCTATTGTTTTAGATAAAGCTAACTAAGAAAAAGATGAATGTTCATCTTCCAAGAACTATGCTTATGTATGCTTATGTGTGCCTAATTTTAAGAGTTTAATCCAAGAAAGATTATACATACATATCAATAAATCGCCCTCTCTCTGTCTCCCCCCCGCCCCGTACTTAAGGTCTATTTCCTCAGCTGCATGCTAAAGGAAATTTCTGTTTTCCAAGCTATCTTAAAGGAAAAAAACCAGGTCTTGTGGGAAGGATAGTAAACTAATGTTTTTCATTTAGTTTGAACAATTTAGGTGGAGTAAATAAGCCACAGGTGCCAAGGAAGAGAAAAATAAACAGCAGTTACTGGTTATTAATTGAAACTAAGACCCAAAGTGAAAAGGGGGGGACAGAAGGCACAAGGAGCTTTTAAATCTAAGTAAAAACTGTGTTGAAGAAAGATGTTTCAGGTATCTATTTAAAAATGTACTCTGAAAAAATAATATGCTCACTAGGTGTGTGACCCTGGGCAAGTCAGTTAACCCTAATTGCCCTGCCTTCCCCTTTCAAAAAAAAAAAAAAACAAAACCATGCTTTATTGGTTGATGTTAAAATTTTTTCTTAAAAAACATATTTTTAATAAAAAAAGGAAAGGTGGTATATTCTCCAACATAATAGTTTAAGCCTCAATGTTTGGACCACTCAAGTAAACCACAGTGATTGAAAGAACCTAACAGGCAAAGCAGAAAGAACAGAGGAAAGAGAAAAAAGATAAGTGAAAAATGAGGGTGATGAACCAGTAAAAGTTAAAAATCACAAACTCAGAAAAAGAAACTAGAGGAAGATATAATATCCAGACTATGCTTTGACAGTTAAGCATTCAGTCTGGCTCCCACTGGCTGAGTGTTCCAGGTAACTGTCTACAAGTCTTCTAAGAAACTAATGGACATTGGGAGAGGGCTTCCTCACCTTCCTCACTGTGTTACGATGAGAGCAGGAAAGTAATCCTCAACACAACAAACAACAGTAATTACCTGGTACTAGCACAGGAGCCCGTGGTCTTTTGGCGTGTGCTCCGCCGCAAACTGGGGAGCTCAGCAGGTGGTGACTCACTGCGCTTCTTGGTAGATTTTCTTAAACCTGTATCAGAAAAGTCAGAGAAGTTTTAGAAACAAAAATGAGTAAGAAATAAGGTCTCATGGAGTCTGAGTACAGATCAAGGCATATAATTTTTCATTTTTTTTCTGTGTTTTTTTTTTCTCCTTTGGGTCTGTCTTCTTTCACAGGACTAATAAGGAAATGTTTTGCATGATTGCACATGTATGTCAAATTGCTTACCATTTCAGGGAGGGAGAAAATTTGGAACTCAAAATTTAAAAAAAAAACCCTTTTAAAAATTACATGTTAATCGAGGAAAAAAAACAAAATACACATATTTTAAAACCCCTCCCCCAAAAGCATTAAAGTCTCAAAAGGCAGAAAGGGAGCTTCATGGCACCCCTGTTAAAAAACTGTGCCCAAGCTCCTAACATTCAAGATCCCCTGGCATCACCTCCCTTATTCCTACACACATTCTGTATCTAGAGCACTTCTGCCCTAAGAGCTCAGCTTGTTTCCAGCTGTAGATCTAGGTTCATATTATCCATCACTCCTCCACCAGTCTCACAGCTCCTTGCTCATCTCAATAATCTACCAATCCCAGTAAAGTCTATTTTAAGTCCCAATTCTTCTATCAGCTTTTCCCGTATCTGGTCTACACTTATTCCCCTACCTGGCTGCCCGATTGTGCAGCTGATTATGTCCAGTCTAGTACTATATATGTATAAATTACCTCCAATCAGGCTTGGTTTCCTTATCAAGACTGTAATTTCCCTGGGAATATATGAAGCACTCATCTCATATAATTATTTTCTCCTTCCTCCCCACACCTCCAAAATCACCAATCTAGCAGATGTGAGATGTAAAAAACAAAGTTAATGAATCCTGATTTGGGATTCTTGTGACTTTGTTATGAACTCTGGAAAGAGCTTTGGGGATGGAAGAAAAAGAGTATTATAATAAAACCTTGTCAACTGGTCAAACTATACCTTGGAATTTGAAGCTTTCCCTTTTTATTCCTTACAGAAAAAAGTTCTTAGGAAAGAGAAAGGGCAAAAAGATTATAGATGGGATTATTTAACCTATTTAAACAAAGTGAGAATTTCACTTAATTACTTATATAAAAAAGGTTACTGGTAATCAGAAATGAATCACTTGTAATAATAACTAGCATTAATGCAGGACTGGCAAGTTCTCTTGTCCTTTAATTCCAACACACACCTGCTATGTTTAATATATGAGGGACACTGAGTGAAGGAGTAGTTGAGGTTATTCTTGCAAGTAATAAAACCGTATTTTAAAACATATCCCATAATTTAGACTATTAACTCTTGTACCCTCTCCTCTTGGAATATTTAACCTGAATTAGTGACTTATTTTACTTTATTTCTCCAAGTAAAACTTCTGTAAACATCTAAGCATTCTATCTAGGCCATGCCTAATCTACTTTAGCACAAAAGATGAGTACGCAAAGAAAATGGCAAGGTGACAAAATTTTAAAAACAATATTTAAGTGGGGGAACACAAAAGAACAGCTTTAAAATGTTTCTCAACATGTCAAGAACATTTTCAAATGTTTCTGTTTTAGTTTCTCTTTTGTTATGAACATATATTCCAATAAAAAGTCAATAGCAAATAATCGTCTATTGAAAACCTTCTAATAATAAGCCACTTTAGATTTGAAGCGTCTCTTTCAAATAGACCCTAGGAGACGAATTATTCCATGAGCTCACAAACCTTTGGCTGACATCACAAAACATTTCACCTTGCTCTTGGGAGTCCTCTGGCTATTTGAACATTTTGGTTGGGAACACTGATTGACCAATAAACCACCTTCCATATAACTGGGCTATAACATTAAGGTATGCAGTATTTTCTAACTTTTTTTGTAAAAATTTAAAATATCTATACCTGAAGAATCTGCAAGGAAAAGAATAAGACAATATGAAATACTTCAGTTCATAAGAAAAAGGCGCCATAAGTGCCAGTATATTATTATGATTAAATCACCAAGAAACCCAATTGTAATTTGGCTTTCAGTTATAACGCAGCTTAGCAGTAATGCTATTAACAATACCTTTAATACTAGTAACTTTATGCAATACTGAAGTGCTGTCATACATATCATGATAAAGAAAAGGATAAGAAGTTCAATAGTTACTTCTATTGTAGATGTATGTCTAACAAATTATTCAGTACAAGGTAAACTACCCCTAAAATTCTGATTCAAGTTGGTGGCCTGTTCCTTACCATATTTTTTTTTATAATAGTCACACCTTAAATAGGATGTTAAACTTAAGATGATAATGTTATAGAAGAAAGGAAAGAATAGACAAGGATTTATAAAACTGGCATCATAATCACACTGGCAAAGGAAACTGATGGCTGAAGTGGATTGGCTGAACTATTGTCACAGCTCCTGCACCAGTCCCTCGAAGCTGTACAGTAAGTATTTTAACCTATCCTATTTACTCTCAAGAGGGAAATTGTTACAGTGTGTGAATAAACCTTTGCTGTATTATAATATCCTTTAGTGGAGAGGAGCTGACTTTATTTCCACTATTACTCAAGCCATGTTAGAATGAGTCTCATGTTCTCTGCTCTCAAAGCTAAAACTGAATATGTAGTTAACAACAGAAACTGATAAGAGTAATATTCTGGAATTTTTAACAGTAAAAGTTTAAGCTTCCAAACTCATTTAATCATTGTAAAATATTTAAATGGCCTAAAAAAGTTCCCCAATACCATCACCCCCAATCTATGAAGAAAAATGAAAGCTCAATATAAAATGATCATTAGAAGAAAAAAGATGGCAAAGGTATATGCTCCAGTAACCTTACTGACATCAATATCACACAAATAATGCTTTTACATAGTTTATATCAAGCCATACATCAAAATTTTTTCCACATATATTCTCAGTCTCCTGACTTCATACTCTTTCTACCACCCATTTCATAAGAACATTTTATAGCATTATTACTAATGGACTACCGTGATATGACCGAATCTGGTGTTCTTGGTTGTTGTGTGTTCATTTAAAAAACATTATATACAACAATATATTTTTAATTTTGGGATTAGAATGTACCAAACACCCTTTCTAAAAGCCAGAGAAAAATACAGATGTGTGCATACTCCAGTGAACCAGGCACCAATTTTACTGCACACATCACCCTAATCAGAATACCAGTAGATTATTAACTAGTTTTCTGTATGATTCAATTCATCTGTAGCTAACTGCAACTGGGAAATGCAAACTAGTCTCAAATTTTCACCTCTAAATTACAAACTACCGTCACTAACTCTAATTCCATTTTTTATGTTATTCTGTGAACAAACACTTAGTAATTTTTCAGTTTACTAACCGAAAATCTATAAATGTTTCCTTGAAGGCCTAACAGCAAAAATAAAAAAGTTATTTTAAAAGGGTATAGCCATGGCCATGCCCTCACAGTCAGTTAGTAAATATATATTTAAATAGTCCCCTAATAATTTTAATAAACAAATGTACTCGGGGAGGAAGTATGGTGAGGGGCCAGAAGGGAGAGGAGTAACCTAGAATATTAGAAGGCCCCTATTAGAGTAGAAGTCTTCCTTTTTTGGGACTTTCTTCTACCTTTCTTTGCATATGCAGGGCTAAACACAGCAAGGCACATAGTAGACACTTAACTAATTTAACCTCTCCATGTCTGGGTGGTGGGAGTTACCAAAAGAAAATCCCTGACTATTGCCGAAACTACCAGTAATAGTAATAATAGCTGGCCCTTATACAGCACTTCAAAATCTGAGAAGCATTTTACATATATTACCGCATTCCATCCTCACAATTCTCAACCCCTTCAAATAAGTATGAAAACTGCAAACAACCTTCCCACTGAAAACCTTCTTTTTCTTTTTTTTTCTTAAACAACTACAAAAAACACACCCAGGATATGTATGGGTAGTCAATAAAACCAGGAAGATAAAATCACTACAACATTATTGTGAAAACTTAGTCCCAACTAAGGGAGAAACCATAAGTCAGCCAAGTTTTCACTCATACTTGAATGATCCTTCCCCCCCTCCACATCAGCAGCAGAACAAAGAGTCAGGAGACCTGGAGTCTAATCCCAGCTTGGTCCATAAAGAATTAATGTGGCTTTAGCAAAGTCACTATTTCATTCATGCTAAATTTATTTCCTCTAATATAGAAATACTTCTCTCTAGAAGTTTACAACATAAACCTCCCTGAGCCTATAAGAAGGTACCTTTCTAAGGTCCCTTCTAATTTGAATAACCTAAGATTCTATCACACTGGATAGATATGTATCACATCACTTTTCAGACTGATGGCAAAGTTCTATTAATCTAAGCAGAAATATAGTTTCTCTAGTCTAGTATGAGAAAATCTTTTCTGTTAGCTTTTCTTCTAACACAAACCCAGGCCATAGCACTTATTATTGGCCAACTGTGTACTTGAGAAACTAATTTTAATATTGGCTTAATTAAAATCAAATGAAAATTAAATTGGCAGAATTATATACTAAGACTATATATTCCCCCATTATTTGGGTACCACTGCTTTTCTCTATTGGGGGTGGGGTGTGTGTGTGTACACATGCACATAAAGTATAGTTTGCAGAAGTTTATTACCATTTTCTTACTTTTCAAATATAGAATGTCAAGGGACTATTACTTTGTTGCATCTACCAACGTGCAGAGCACAAGTTGTAGGAGGAGAGAAGGGCAGAGCACTCAGGGTAAAGGCTTAACTGGAAAAGACTTGGTTTACTTTTAGCCCACCTTTACCATAGAGGACAGGCTTTGCAACGGTGCTGCATCAACTGCAGCTGACAGACACATAATTTTACTTAACCTGCTGTTTAAATAGTTGTTTCCTGTCACCCATCACCAACTAGGCATGTAGCTTTATTGTAGCAAGTTACAGGGAATGAGTTTTATCAAATAAAACCACATCTTATGATAGCACTCAATCTAGTCAACAACTTACAGATGATCCTGATTCTTTACTGGAGTCAAGTCACAAGATTTCTTCCAGCTTGGGTCATCAATACAGTTGTATTGTACATCTGCTTTCCTGCTGAACCCTAACTAACCCCAGGGCCTTTCCATCTGCCCTGCAGCTGAAACTTGCTAGATACGTTGTTTTCCCCCTGAGAACATGAGTTCCTGGAGAGCAGAGCCTATCTGGCTTTCCTTTTTGCATGCCTAGCACTTAGCCAAATGCTCTGCACATAGTAAGCTCTTAGCAAATGCCTTTTTGCTCATTCCTGGGGACCTTGTGTGCCCTACTTATTGATACCTCGATGCTTTCTCTCAAGCTATTCCTATTCCACCTGGAAAACCCTGTCTCTTTCTCTCTGCACCAAGCTAAATTCTACAATTCCTCTAAGACCTCCATGAAAGAAAACCATGCCTGGTACAGAGCACGGGAGTGGCTGGTGAGCTTAGTTGTTTAGAACACTATGCTGATGAGGCAGAGGTCCTGGACTGAATCTTTATATAGTTCAGGTGGCTTTTCTCCCGTTCGTTCTTCCTTTAGCTCTGCCAGTACCTTGGCCTGCCAGGGCCATCCACAGCCCTAAATAAAAAGAAAATATGCTTGCTGGTCCCCCAAAGCTTGGTTTTTTTAAACTTCTATGCCTCTGGTATCTGGAATTCTTTTTACCTGATTGACCTCTTAATGACCAATGTCATTTCCACAAGTTGGCTTTAAGAGGCCTTCTCTAATTAAGCCCACCCAACTAAATGACTTTTCTATACTTCTCTTCAAAATGTACTAACTTCATAGTTTTTGCATATTGTTTTATGTAAATATTTTACATGCTACTAACAAAACACATACATGTCTTAAAATGAAACAGTCTAACAGAGAGAAATTATCAAACTGTCCACTTATAATAGTATCTTATGCCCTCATGCTTTTCACAGAACCAATTAACTATTCATAATACTTCATTAAATACAAGGAATATAATGGAACGGATAGACTTGAGATTTAGGATAAAGAACAAGTCTGAAAACCTGTTTATTAAAGCAAATTGGTTGTACTGTTTAGGTGTGTTACTTAGCTCTTTAAAATCCTCCAATTATTAAGCCATACAAAAGTGAAATTATATGTATTTAATTGGGTTTGATGAACTATGAATGAACTTAACAGCAGACCTTTTAACAAAAGGGACCAGAAGATTTGTTTTATCATCAAAAACTACATACTATGTTAACAACCATGGTGTTGCTTTTACCCAATACAGTGGTCACATCAGAAGCGCTAACTACAAGACTCCTGTTGTCGAGGAAATCCTACTGGTCAGTTCCAAGAATGATCCTTATCTGCCAACTCCTCTGGGTACAGGAAGATGCGGAAATTCCCTATCTCTTGAATTCCTGAGGAGAGTGACATAGTAGAGCTGCTTCACACTTGGACCTTAAAGACCTCCTAAAAGACACAGATTTCTTAGAAAAAAAGTATCTGGGTGGGAAAGGAAAGGGAAAAGGAAAGGTGTCCATTTTAACTATCAAGGTGTTAAAAGTAGATCTGGTCCACACAGCTACGGAAACCCTAAATACTGTACTGACAAGTGAATCAAGATTTGTTCTATGAGTAAGAGAGGATGGAGTAGGTGGTTAGGGTAAAGCTGAATGAAAATGCCTCACTGCCATGATAATGTTTCCACAACAAACAGATCATTGGTCATGTAAAAAAAAAGAAAAAAAACAAACCATATCCTATTACTAATTTTTGTTATTTTTTTTAACATACAGGTCCAGCCAGCTATCTACAGTATCACCTATTATTTGAGCAGCATAAGACTAAACTTACTTAGTTGCAAAGCTTCAAGAAACATACTACAAAGCTAGGAAGTTCTTCAATAGAAGAAGGAAATAACATCTATGTAGCTGCCTGTTTCCAGCTGAATGCCTCTCCTACTTAGATGGTTTTCAGGAATCGTGGCTGAAAATCTTCATTTCCTGAAGGCCCTTCTGGTTACTGAACCTTTCCAAACTTAGCTAGTTGGGCCCTCTTGGGTCAGGTCCAATGCTGGGCCTGCACTTGTACCCTTAGCATTTTGGTAGGTCCTACACCAAAACTTGCGTTCTGATGACATAGCCTTCAACAACTTAGGGTCTGGTCTCCTACATAACATGGTGAGGTAAAGGACATTAAAGTACGTTATACTTAAATCTCCTAATTGAATGTCCAACTGCTATATTCCTATATAACAGTCAAGGAAATGAGAATCACTACATGCTGTAATAGCGAAAAAAAAGAACATTTAGTTACTCCAACAATCAGCAACTACTGACAGATCTCAGAAATGTCCCTACCAAAAAGAATAACCTCAGTCCCCACTGAACTTAATATAGTACAGGAAGAAGACCACCAGGGAAAATACCTAAATAGCTTTCCCCCCTTTAAATGCTAAAGAAAAAACAGCTCTTGACCAGTACATGTCTCACCACAAACCTTTCAGTTGTGTTGGTGGATAAAACTTGCTTCCTACTTATAATAATGTGAAAATAGAACACCATGAAATTTTGCTTTGTTTTTAAACTGGCCCTTCTGGGAGTGGAATCGTCTTCAATGAGAGGAAAGGGTGACTGGAGGGTTGGGAAGATGGCACTAAGAAGTATTTCTGGTGTTTCAGTTTAGCCACTCCGTATGTCTCTTCCAAATGAAGGGCCTGAACAAAACAGGCACCTTCACAATGGCAAAGGTGCCAGTGTGCCACCTTCACCTTGCCAACTTACCCTCAAGTTGCAAAGTTGAAGGGACTTCAGAAAAAACAAAATAGTCCTTATGTGATACTCTATTTTTCCATCTAATTGTAATTATTTTATTATTACTATTCTCACTTATTGACAAGAGTTAAATTGTTTAGAAATAAAGCTCATCGCCCAACCGAAGCCCCGCTGAGTTCCTCTAAGGGAACCAATTTTACTTTTACAAACAACTATGCAAATCTATAAATCAAATTCAAGGATCTTCATATTTTGGGCACTTACTAAATGGCATTAGATAAAATATTATTTGGGGCAGTAGCAGTGAAGAAAATCAAGAAACTTACTATACTATGATATAAACTGAACCTTCCCTTGTCCATTTCTTAAGAACTGAATGAGATGGCAATTATTTGGTACATTAAATGACTATTTTTTTAAAATCTTGTGAGCACTTAAAAAGCAGATTAACCTATTCAGGAAGAAAATGGATATACATCTATTTAAGTACTCAAAACAAATCTAAAACTACCACTTTCAAATGAAAAAATCTACTACTGCAATAGACCATATTAAGATCCCAATTTTTTAATTCCTACAAAATGCAAATAAAAACCAAGTTTCTCAACTTACTTGCTAATTTAGCTTGTAATCCTGAAGGTCCAGGTTTTGATGTCTCTGACTTAGAAGACCCTGGTAGAGACAGTTTTGTTTTAGGCAGGCTAACTTTAGGGCTAAAACGAGCAGCCCAATCAAACTTAGAAGAGCCGCTGGTTTTACTCTGCTCCTTTTCTCGGCTACTTCTTCGGGGACTGGGACTAGATGCTGACCGAGAACGCCTGGCCTTGTTTTGGTCTTTTCCTTGTTTCACTCTGGCCCCCTGTGGTACAGTGGAGGAAGCAGAGGCAACTGCAGAAGATGAGGAAGATGTCGAGGCAGAAGAAGAAGAATCAGTGATGGTGCTACACCCAGCTTTGGCTGAGGTGGCCGATTTTGAAGCCAGCTTGGTGGGTTTTGCTGATCGCTCTTCAGCACCAGTTGATTCAGACACTGAACCACTCTTTATACAAGAAGAACTTTCTGTCCTTTTCCTTTTCTGACTTCGTGAACTGCCGGTAGCTCCACCCTTTCTGGTGTGCGCCTTGCTTGTTGATGGCAATGGTGCAGATTTCAGCTGTTGCTCTTGCTCTAAATGCCTCTTCTTTGATTTAGAATGGGGTTTGTTGGTTTCTGAGGAAGGTTCGGTATGTTGGAGGGCTTTGGGTTTCTTAGCAGAGCTCGGAGAATTGGTCCTGTTGTAATCTGGACTGGCACTGCGTTTCACTCCTCGAGAACTGTCTTTCTTAGGCACTTGCCCCGTTTTTTGCTTTTCTGAAGTATTGGCTCTATCTGGATCTTCTGGTTGTGGAACTATGACAGCAGATGATGTACTGCAGCTTCTATGAAGAGAGAAGATAGCAAAGTTACTATGTAACTCCTCCTGTGTATTCACAGAAAGTCTCAGAACTCTGAATATTAAAAGCTTCTGAAGAACTCACACTTTCCAAAAAGTCCCATACAGAACACACAGCTTCACAACTGGACTCAAATCAAATTGAGTCTCTGCTTTGTACACAATGTGTTTTTCACACTCAAGCCGTACAGTGAAATTTAGCATTATAAAAGTTATCGATTAGGATAGATGCAATACAAAATTTTTCAGCCCAAAAGGCACTTTTAATGTTCCTTGTCAAAAACTGAGAATATGAATTTAAGAGTTTATTACAAGGGAAAGACATCATAGAAAATGAGACAATAAAGACAATGATATCTATATTCACCACTTTTAAAAAAAAGTATAGATGAGCAATGCCAATATAGAGGATGGTAACAAAAAGATTCTCCAGGACTTTGTAATTACTAATAGTTGCTTTCTAGAAGACTTACCTCTGCTACCAATTAAATCTTAAATGGAGGGGAAGAGACATATAAAATCACATAACAGTTTGGTAAGCAAAAAGAGAATCTCAAAATCATACTATGAGAAATTTTACATTTCTATTGATTGTCCAAAACCCACTGAATATCAATGCAGAAAAACTTCAATTCTAAAAGTTAAACTTTTCCAAGGATAGCAAAACATTTAACACATAACTTTAAAGTAATTTGATGACCTTAAATGATATGCAATTCTCAAGTGCAAATAATTATGCCTTGGAAACATATAAGCAATGTGAAGATTTACCTTTTAGAAATGTGTCCCCTTGACTGTTCAGAAGTAGTATTAGACTGTACTTTGGGTGCCTTAGAAATAGATTTTCTACTCTCAGGAGGGCTATATGCCTTATGTTTTGCCTGCCCTAAATGTGACCTGTCAGCAGAAAACCAAAACAGAAAGCTATCAGGAAAATGAGATGCAAATACAATTCTTTGGGTAAAGTACTTTTTTTTTTAACATAAAATAGGAATGAAGGCCCACAATTCTTTATTTTGGTTTTTGCCTTTCTGTAAACACATTACCAAAAATGATTAAGTTGTGAACTCTATAATACTAGAATACCAAATTGCATCTTAGAACTAAACAATCATAATCACTTAGAAGCAGCTAAGCTTTCTTCTTCTTCAGCAGATTTTTCTTCTACAATTCACTTTTACATAGCACTATTGTGGTTGCTTAAAACTGTCAAGATTTCAAAACATATTAAGTATAAACACGTGATTTTTATATACACAGTATTTTTCTTTTGCAAATTGAGTACTCAAAGACAACAAAGCCAGGAGGGTCTCTTAGAAGATACTTGCTATGAAGTTTTCTAATTATTTTTTTAAACGATACTTCTCTACAGGCTCATACAACGTAACTCATGTTCATATACTGAGTACAGGTACAGAGGCAGAGGAGATGCAATTTCAAACTTAGATCTTAAACAACCATTTCGGGAATATAATGCAGATTCTGATGGATTAACTGGCCCTGGAAAGCCTGGTTTCAGTATGAAAGTAATGTTCACTGAGACATAAAAAAAAAACACCCCTTGATGCTAAAAAACAAAAATTTTAGAGAGTATAGTTACAAGTGATACTATCATGAAATGATTCAGAACACTCATTACTGAAGCATAAAACCTTTACTGTAAATTAAATGCCTGTGAAAATACCTTGGGGTGGGGGGGAATGGGGCAAGAACTATCCTCTAGTTCCATTTTGAACTGAGCAATAAACAGGAATGGAATGTGCTTTCATATGAAGCTCAGTAAAACCATTAAATCTGTTCAGATGATGTAGTCATGAAGAAGCTATTTTAGCCCCATAACAATAACAAACTTCTCCAAGGTGAGAACAAGGGAGATGGAGGTTGGTACAAGGAAGGGGAGGTGGGGGGAGGAGGAGGAGAGGGGGGGGCGGGGGGAGAGAGAGAGAGAATGATGCCTTTGACCATATACTTAACTACTTCCCTGTAATCAAGAAGTGTTTCATTAAGAACAAGATTATTTGGTGGCTTTTAAAAACTCGGAATCTCCTAAGATACCAAAAACTAAATGGTTTAAAAAACAAGCACTAGTCTAATAAACTGCATGTGTAAGGCATGTCCAAAAGTGATCATATTAGTGGTTTGGCTCCAAGACCTCTTCAGAAAGAATAACAGAAATTATTATTATAAATTATTCAGAAAGAATAATAAGAAGAATAACCTCTTCCAATTTTCCAGTTTTCCCACTGAAAATTGAAGAGATCCTCAAAACTAGTCATAAAAACTGGAATCCTCTAAAGTCTACATCCCTCATCGATTATGTGTTGGGAGTTCTTAAATGTTCCCTCTTTGGACAGAAACATCATTGCTTTTTGTACTTCAATATTCTACATGTTAAAATATAAAAGCATTCTGACTCCAGATCTACTAAAGCAAAGTGCTTAGCATGCATTTTTGCATACCAAGCAAATGAGTCTAAGTGTCTACCAACACACCAGGCATTACCTCTTAACTTACTTAATAAAATATGACAACCTATATGCAGTCCTTATATTACTTATAATAGAATCCTTTGACTTCCTTGATAAAACTGGTTTCTGGGGTAAAAAAAATGCCAGTCTGGTATAATAACTTTTTAATCACTTAGAATGCAAATTTTCTTTAAAAAAAAAAATTAAAATGCTAATCCAGTAAGAATACTAAAAATAAACTCAAAAGAAATATCAAAAGGAAAAATAGGAAATTTACAGTACCCAAACTGGCCATGTGGTCACCTACCCCACAAACTTTTAACCAATCTCCCACTAGAGTAATATACCTAACCTTTACATTTAGATTAATCCCCACCCCCAGCTAGTTTCCCATTACTTGATATTGGCTTCTTTCCCAGTATCTAACACCTGCACAATTCATTAAAAACCAATCTTCTTGTGTTTAAAAAAAAAATTCATCCCATGTCAACTCTGATGTGTGGAAAGTTGTGCAACAAAATTATTAAATGATGATTAATAAATTTTAAAAGTCATTTTTTCTCTCCTCACCTCCCCTTTTTTGGGGAGGGGGAAGAGAAGAATTATCATTATTTTGGGGTCTGCCCAGAGAATTACTTAATTCATCTATCCTGTTCTTCTTAGCAATTACTTAGCGTATCCAAAGGGAGGAAGAAAAAAAGTCTAGCAAAATACTGACTGTCTCATTTCCAGCGTTTAATACATCAAATAGAACTAGGCAATTTGTTTGGAAGAAGAAAGGAAGGCAACATAGGAGATGTTATCCAACAGAATCATGCATTCCCAAACTGTAAATCACAAGACTTCCATTACTTGGATTGAATGTGACAATTAAGTTAAAGTTCAAAATTCTAATCAGTTGACCTCTATAACACATAAGCATGAATACTTAAAAATACAGATAATTGACCTTCTATCTGCCCACCCAAGAGCTAGAAGAGATTTTATACATAAGATTAAAATCTTCATTTTATAATTTATCACTTCATCAAAAATTACCTAAGATTCACAGCTTAATTTTAAAAACAAAATATAATGGTATAAATGCTTGACTTGACTTTCAATTTTTCCATTACAAATGTCCCTACAGGTTCTAGTGAGTGAATTTCAGTACAAGGTAAATCAATGCCTTGGACCCCAGACAAAGGGGTTATTTAAGAAAATTAAGTTTCACCCTACGCTAGTCTCACAGCACAGAGTGCAAAAGACATCATTGCTATACAGGAAGTAGGGACAATTAATGCACTCTGAAAGTTTTTCCTAAGTACACTGAATCCAAGGTGTTTCTGTTGTATTTTAAAACCAAAAATGATCTGGTCTGAACCCTTTTCAGATCAGAAAATGGAGAAAGCTCTCAAATCAAAGAAATAAAAAGTCTTACCCTTCATTAAAAAAAAAAAATCTCCTTGAAGTAGTAGAACCAAACTTACTGAATACTTTTGATTCTACATTCACATCCCAGGCATCAAAATTCTTTCACTCACAACAAAAGCTCACGAAAGGCAATATTTGGGTCTCATTTCAAGAAACGCTTATATAGCAACAAACTGTCCTCACTTCACAATGATAACATGTGAAAAATATACTACTATTTTGGAATGAAATGAAAATCAAATTTAAGAATCCATCCATTCTACCCAAAATGTACTTGGATCCCTATTAATAATGCAGACCAGAAATAAGTATATTTTGATACCAGTATGCATGTAGAAAACTAGGTAGGTCATAAGGACAAGTTATTACTGTACAAAATGTAAATGCTGCAAATGTATTTCAGCTTCTCCTTTACAGGAATACTGGCATATACTGACACCAACCTTCACATTTTGCAAATAAGTCATGCCCCACCAAGAAAAAGCACATACCTGGCTGGTATCATACTTCCAACCCCCATTTAGGATACACAAGCTTACCTCATACCTCACTCAATTCCTTCCTCCA
Organism: Trichosurus vulpecula; assembly: GCF_011100635.1. NCBI lineage: Eukaryota > Metazoa > Chordata > Mammalia > Diprotodontia > Phalangeridae > Trichosurus > Trichosurus vulpecula. The sequence continues at coordinate 269,532,601 of NC_050576.1, read as the reverse complement.
CTCAGTCCTTCCTTGGGACTAGGCTGAAAACATGCAGAAGAGAGTAGGGGAAGGGAGCAGAAAAACTGTGAAGGGGTTAGTTAGAAGCTGTGAGACAAAACCAGCAATGGTGTATATTTAATGATTTCTGTTAAATGGGTACAAGGAAGAAACAGAATGATTAGGAAAGGAAGATGGAATGGAATAAAAAAAATTTAAAAGGAACCAATCAGTTTACACTTTAAAGATGTTATACACAATTTTTCTCTCTTTGTCCCAAAGGGAGATCATACCTTAACATTAAAAAAAAAAGTTAGTAAAAACAAGGGGAATAGTTGATGAATCAATACCAAACGAGTGTTTATTCTCTAAGTCAAATATGTTGAATGATCCCTCTAAAATCCTCATTTATTTCCAACTCTGCAATTTGACTTGTTTATAATAAAAATAAATATCTCTATACACATAACATATAAACAAAAAATAATGTCTAAAATTCATATGGCTGATCTAACTTTATTCTAACTTCATTTTAACAGGACGATGCATTATCATTCATTGCATTAATAAAAGCCCAGAAAAAGAGCTAATGAGGCTTGAAACTCATAGAGGTTGTGTCAAAACTTAGAGTAATGAAGACCACTACCTGCACATCAAGAAAGGAAAGTGATTCTAGTCTATGCCACATGTAACACTAAGCAAACTGACTTCAGTCTCTTGAACTCCAGTTTTCTCATCTATAAAATTAAGGACCCTGAACAACACGATCTGAGGTCCCTTACGCTTTTAACATTTACATTAAAGTCCTAACATTATATGTAAACTTTTGGAACCACTTCAATCAACATCCAGTGCTGGCCCCAGAGGATAAGGACAAAAGAAAACACTACTCTCCCATTTCTTTATTTTGCCCTTAATGTTAAGCCAAAACTCAATCACATTGAAATTTTGCACCCAATTCAAAGTTATTGTTAAATGAACATTTGTTTATATATTTTCTCCCCTTTAGGGACAGCGAGACCCTCTTGAGAGGAGCTAATCAAACAAAAGCCAGAGAATCTCTTCATTTAAGTGACAGAAGTGACAGAAGAATCACAAAGGGTTTAAACTGAATTGAGGAGGGTGAGGACAGGGAAGAAATACAGGTTAAGAGTGGTGGCAACATGACATTTATTTATCCAAAAATCCAACTATGATCTTTAGCTGAAAAACAAACCCCACAGACCTGACAGAGATGATGGGGAAGAGTGTTCCAGGCACAGAGGACAGTGAGTTGGGAACCTGGGTGACAGCCTTGAGTGTAATGTCCATCACAGAAAGTGTGACATGGATAAAGATCCAGCAGAGGAGACAGTGGTCCAACAGGTAAGAGAAGAAGCAGGAAAGAGATGTGCCATGACAACCCAACAAGAATATCAAGGAGAAGAGAATTATAGAAAGCTCAAGGAGGAGGAAACTAGAGAAAGGGCCATTATATTTGGAAATTCAGAAATCATTACTAAACTTTGTAGAGTGAAATTTGGTTGAATGATGAGTACAGAAAGCTGCAAAGAGTTAAGAAGGAAGTGAAAGGGGAAATGGAAGCACAAATTGTAGAGGGTCTTCTAAAGGACACTGGCCATGAAACGGAGGGAAGGGGAAGGGAGCTAGCAGGGAAGGATGGCAGAACTGTCTGAACACAGGGAGAAATTTGTAGGTAGTAAAGAAGCAGGAGACAATGATAGCAACAACTACTATGATTACGTGCTAGGCACTGTACTAAACATTTTTCAGTTATCTCTTCCGATGCTCAGAACAACCCTGGTGCTATTATTATCCCACTTTTCAGATGAGGAAACTGAGTCAAATAAGGATTAAGTGACTTTTCTAGGGTCACACAAGTAATAAGGTTTGAGGCTGCCCTTGAATTCAAGTCCTCCTGACTCTAGGTCCAGCACTCTACCCACTATGCAACTGAGATGCCCCAGAGATCAAAGATTAGTGAAAAATAGGTTTAATAGAGGGGGGCAGTTTTGCTAGAGAAGATGGGAAGTAATGGGATCCTTTACGCACAGAGGTTGGGATCTGCCTTGACAAGAAGAAATGCACTTCTTTATCTGAAACTTCCTAAAGGGAAGAGAGTATCAGAAGGCATCTGAGTGATGCAAGATGAGGAAGAGGGCAGAAGGGGAAGCTCTCTGCAAATGACCCAGATTTCTCAGCTGACAGGGTAGGCCATAGGCAGTTTGAGGAAGGAAGAAAAGTAGAAGAATCATTCAGATGAGTGGGATAGTCTACCAATCAGGGAAGTGCAAAAGGATTGCCTTGCAGCAATGAGGGCCCAATTGAGAACATATAACGAACCTGTATTGGACTCAGCATAGTTTCATAACTTTCAGAACATGAGTAGGCATGAATGCAGAGTATAATGAAAATAAACTAAGGCTGGGGTTTAGCAAGGCAAACTCTTCATCTGAGAGGATAGTGTAGAGTTGAACTGATTCACAAAGGGTAAAAGGTAGGGAAGGGAAGAGTGTAGTTAGTGCAGAGGTGATGATGTGGGAAAGAACGGAGGTGTCAAGAGACTGGAGGTCATGGCATGGATAAAGAAAAAACTTTAGGGTTGTAAGGCAGAGGGAGAAGATGAATTATGACCAGATAAAGGAACTTCAGAGTTAATGAATAATGTGGATAGAATATGAGGCTTGAAAAGCTACCTGGAGAAGCTTATAGCTAATCCTAGGGGCAAAAGGGAGCCACCAGAATTTACCGACATTTAGGAAAATCTCTTTGGCATTTAGGAGCAGGATGAATTGGAAAGGAAAGAGATAGGAGGCGACAGTAACAATCTAGAAGAAAAGTAAAGAGTAAAAGGAAGGGAATGAAGATAGGAAAAGGGAAAGAGTGAATACTGAAGAGAATTTTGTTGCAGAGGTGGAAATTACTAGATTTGGCAAATGACTGGGATTATAGAAAATGAGTCAAGGGTAATAAAGAAGTTGTGAGCCTGGGTAACTAGAAATATGGCAGTGTACTCCAAAGAAATAGAAACTTTCAGTGGTGTGATGGGATAAAGACAGTGAATTTTGTTCTAAAGATGCTGAATGTGAAATGCCTCCTGGACATAACCTATTTAGGACTCATTTGTACGGAAATTGCAAATAAACTCATGGGAGTTAGTGAGGTCATCAAATAAAAAAGCAATAATAATAAGCTAGCATTTTAAAGTTCACAAAGCACTTTTGCAAATACTTTCATATTTTATCCTTACCACAACCTGGAAGGTAGGTACTATTATTATCATGCCCATTTTATAGATGAGCAAACTGAGGCATACTGAGTTTAAATGACTTGATCAGTAGCTAAAGGTCTGAAGCCGAATTTGGAACTCAAGTCTTCCCGATCCCAAATCCAATACCTCACCTAACAACCAGGGGAAGAAGAGAGCCAGAACAAAACCTTCCATTCACAATCAGATATTGATTGTAGTATAGATGATGAATCAACAAAGTTGACAGATAAAGAAGAGCCAGACAAGTAGGAGGAGTGCCAAGGGAATAGTGAAATTCAAATTCAGACAACAAAGTGTGGGTCAACAACTATCAACAACTACAGAAAGATCAAAACAGATTAGGATTAAGAAAAGGCCAGTACACTTGAGGATTAAGAGATTATTGGTAGCCCAGGAGATATTTTAAATTGAGTGAAAGGGGAAAAAAGAATTAACTTGCAGGATTTTTGTTCATTGCTTTTCAAAACTATTGGCTGCCTAAAACCATTATTTCTAATTACACACAGGCACACACAGACACACACACAGTTTCCCAGTTACTTCAGGAATAAAGGAAGGATGCCCTATCTTTCCGCTGTCATTTGACAGGCGTTTCAGAAATGCTAGGTTTAGCAATTTCTAAAAACCTGGATGGAACTGTGCTGTCTTTGGTGAAGAAAACAAAATTATAAATTAATAATATTGTCGAAGAAAAACACCTTAAGAGCTTGGATGAACACAATGAAGAGCCAAAATTCCATAGCACTCATGATGAAATAAATATACATCTCCAGCAGAAAGATCAAGAGTTTAGATGGACATTAAAAAAGAAACAACCCACGGCCAATTAAGGATTTTTTTTTTGACTGTACATACATGTTTGTGAAGAGTTTTGTTTTTCTTTGCAGGGGATGGGGTAGGGTGTTGGAAGACTGCAGGCCCCATAGGATGTAAGGGAAAAAGCAAATTTTCACTGGGAGGGAGGAGGGCAGGCAGGAAACTGGCCACTACCAAAGTAGACAGGCACCTATCCTCTGCTCTTCATCTTAAACAAGGAGAGGATGGTGGTAGAACAGGAGACTGAGAGGTTATGTAAAGAAAGAAAACTAGAGAAAGAAAAACTAAGAAAATCAGAAAACTAGAGGGCAAAATTATTTCTGTACACAGAAGGCTTCCTTGGAAACTGTTGAGAATCAACAAAGAAATGAGTTGAGAGGATTAACAGCTTCCAGCAGAGGAATAGAATGCAAAATTAGGCACTAAAATTACCACCTCTATATATTAAGAAAAGTAAGGAGGAAATAACCAAAAGAAAAATTCCATTTAAAGTTACCACGAAATGCATTAAATCTTACCAGAAGTTATTTATACAATTGCCTAAGTATTTGCCAAAATAAAGGACGGCCTAAGTTCATGACTAGGCCACATCAATATAATAAAAATTGTGTAAAATCAATAGATGAGATGGGGATACTTTATGGAAAAAGATAAAGTAACAAAAGTCATATAGATACAAAGTCAAGAAATTAAATGAAAATAAAAGGGGAAGAGGAGGAGGGGAATGAAAGAAGTCTGTCATTACTTATACTGTGAATAACACAATAAAACAATGACAAAAATTATTTGGTATTAGTTTAAAAAACTGAAAAGTATATATATATATATGAAAAGTATGTATGTGGAATAGATAAGAACTTGAAACAACCAGGTGATAAACAATGAATTGGACAGGTTCTTATTATTTGTCAAAAAATACTGCAAAACAGGGTAAAAAAATACATTTTGACAAGTATCTTACCACAGCACAAATATGCTAAATTCCAAATGGGTAGCCTGAACGCAAAAGCCCTTTTTTTCAAGCAGAAGAGAATAGAATGGCATCTTTTACAAGCATAATTAGAGGAAACATAAGCAAATAAAACATACAAGGAGAACTTACTTATGTAAAATGAAAAGGCTTTTGCATGAATGAGCAACTATAGACTAAAATTTGCACTAAACATCCTAGGATCCCTACTTTAAAAAAAAATTGACACCCACAACCTATAGTAAATTGAAAAATTTTAAGACTCAAACTCATTACCCAAAAGAAAGCAAATGAACAAAGTTTTCAAACGAAAAACAAAGGTATACTAATAACAGAAAACAATGGCCCAAATCACTAATGGAAATGCAAATTAAAACAACTCTGAGATATCACTACATACCCATCAAATGAGCAAATATGATAAAATATGGAAGTATTCAATGCTAGAGGGGCTGAGGGAAAATAGGTACATTAATAAACTACCAGTATGGGAATGAACAGGTCTAACTATTCTGAAAATAATATCAAATTATATGGGATAAAAGGTTCCAAAAAGGTTACATCCAAACCTCCTGAGGGTACCACTAACCTTCCAGACTCCCAAGTGCACAACTTTTTTGTTATTAACCTGCTCCTTCTTCTCTGTCACTGCATGTATCCATCCAGTTGTCTGATCTTGTCATTTCTGCCTCACTTCTCTCCTGTCCCTCTCTCACCACAGCTTAGGACCTCATCATCTCTCATCTGAACCGTCACAATAACTTTGATTGGTCTCCTTGGCCTCAAGTCTCACTTGATTCCAATTTAGCCTCTACACAGCTGCCAAAGTGGTCAATTCTCTCCCTTACTCCTCCAGGGGCTCCCTATTATCTCAAGAGTACAATATTACCTCCTACATCTGGTATTTAAAGCCCTTCACAAGCTGAACATAATCACCCTATACAATTACTGTTATTCTCCTTTCCACACAGAATAACTGACCTTCTTGCCGTTCCTTCATTTCCCGTATCTGGGCTTTGCAATGGCTGTCCTCAATGCTTGGAATGTCCTCCCTCCTCACCTCTGCCTCTTAGAATCCCTCATTTCCTTCAAGATTCAGCTAAAGCACAACTTTCTACATGAATCTTTTTCTCATATCCCAAATGTTAGTTGCTCCCTCCCTCTCCAAATTCTCTTATGTTTATTTTGCATATGTTGGAGGTAGAATATATACTGGAAAAACAACTGGGTCTGGAGTCAGAGAACATGGGTTCAAATTTTACCTACGACTCCTGCTCCCTGTTCAACTCTGGGCAAACCACCTAACTTCCCTGGGCCTCATTTCCTCATGTATAAAATGAAAGTATAAGACTAGATGACACTATGAACATATTCTACATACGCACACATGTAAAGACAGAGGTATGTTGCCTTTCCTTGCCTCATACTCCAACAACAACCAAAAAAAAAAACTTACAAGATTTACTGAGAGCTCCCTCTTCTCCTCTTCACATCATTCAGACATCTTCCCCTACTATTTCCTCCTCCTTTCTCCGTGTCCCTTCTTGACAAAGCCAACTTCTCTACAGATGCCCTTAACCAGTCAATTAATCAATAATTCTAACTTTTCTAGCAAATTCCGCTCCATACTCCCCATTCTCTCCTCTTCAATCTTTCCCTATGCACTGACTCCTCCCCAGAGGCCTACAAATTCATCTTAACGTTCCCACCAGCTTGTCTTGCAGCTTTCCCTCTCCCCTCGTGGCTAACTCCTTGAGAAAGCCACACACCTTCAGTGCCTCTCCTTCCTCGCCTCTGGAAACCCTCTGTAATCTACTTTATGATCCCATTATTCAAATTGAGTTGTTTTCTACAAAGTTACCAATGATCTCTCAATACCCAAAATCCTCCAAAACTGTTTACACTGTTAATCTCCTCTCCCTTTTTTCTTCCTGCCCTTCCTCTCCACCCCACCCCGCAACTAGGCTTCTATTATACTCCCATTTACCTGGCTACCTCTCCCACCACTGCTTATATACCTCTGCTGATTTTTCACCCATGGGACCCCTTCATCACATCTTCTCTAGACTACTGCAATAGCCTTTTTGTCTTCTTGCCTAAAGGGTTTCCCCAATCCAATCTATTCTCCACTCAGCTACCAAAGTGACTGGCTCTCCTAAAGTGTCGGTATGACCATGTCACCCCTCATCAGTGAGTTCCAGTGGCTCCCTATTACCTCCAGGATCTAGATAAACTTTTTAAAAAAACATTTAATAGTCTTCAAAACCCTAACTCCTCCATACATTCCTCATTCCAGCAAGACAACAGTCCAATGACCATTCCCATATCTTCATACTCACTGTCCCTCGTGCCCGGAATACTCTACCCCATCATCTGACTTCAGTTTAGCCTTAACTTCCTTTCAAGTCTCCATTCCAATCCTATCTACTCCAAGAGGTCTCCTCTCAATATTCCTTCCATCTCCTCTGTTCTCTCTCCACTATTTACATAGTTTACACGCTATGCTGTCTCCCTTTTAGAAAGCTTCTTAATGGCAAAGGCTATATTTGTGCCTTTTTTTTTTTGGTATCCCTTAGTAAATGTCTAATAATTGCTCACTGACTGATGAAATGTAAGTTCTCTAGAGGTAGGTAGTGTAGAGTTTTTTTCTTTGTAATTCCAGCACTTAACACATGTCTGGCATTCAGCTGGCTCTTAAAATATGTTTATTGATTTGGGTATAATACAAGGTCAGTATTGAAAAAAGTTCCATAGACATTAATATATTCATAGCAATGTTGACTGGAGGAACAAAAAAGCTGGAAAATTCAGTGTCCATCAATGAGAACAAACTGTGGAAAGTGAATCTAAAGGAATACTGCTGTTCTCTAAAGAACATGGAATATAAAGAATTCAGAGAAACATGAGGGTAGTGTATGAACTGAGTAATAAGCAAAAGAACAATAACCTCAATGACCATAATCACAGAACTGAAGATGAACAGGATTCAGCTCAAACAGAAAAGAGGATGCTCATTGACATTACTAGACACTAATTTACAACAAAGTAACTATTTGTTGTCAGTACTTCCTTCCTGTTAAGAAATGGTAAAATCTAAGAGCAGAAAGTTTTATGTTGACAGTCACAATCACTCATTTGTTTAACTGACTTTAAAAATAAGGAACTACGAGAGGGATTCATTTAATGAAAAGTGACCATTGTATCAAAAGTTACCAATAAAAAATCTCAGTGTTGCTTTTCCCTTCTACTCCATATTTTTTTTAATTAATTTATCTGTCACTAATGATGTCCAAGGTTAAAATAAGTTACTTGCACCTCCATATGGTTTCCTTACCATTAACCAAAAAATTCAATTCACCTGGATATTTCACCCTTCACCCCAGTCAGTTAAGTGAGGCATTATTTTGAATTTATTTTAAAGAATATTAGTATAAAAAGGGTAAGGATCAGATTATGGACAGCCTTGAAAAAGCTAGGCAATAATTTGGATTTCACAGAATCACAGACCTTCAGAGCTGGAAAAGACCTCAATTCCAATCATAACCAGCCCAACCCATAACTTCCTTAAACCCCTCTCTATCATACCCAACAAGGGATCATTAATCAAGCTTCTGTGTTTGAAGAATTCCAACAAAGCATAACCCACTACCACCTAAAGCAGCCCATTCCACTTCTGGCCAGCTGTAAATGTTACACATTTTTCCTGACTGTTAAATACATCAGCAAAACTATAATCTCAGTGACATGAGAGTTCCTCCAATAATGCACATCACAATCCACCCATGTCTGTCCCAAGTTTGCTTTTAATTTGCCTCTTTCAAGCTTCCACTCATTGCTCCTAATTCTGTCCTGTGGAACCAAACTGAACAAGTCTAACGCTTCTTCCTTATGAGTGTCCTTCAGATACTTGAAAGCAGGTGTCATGCAAGTCTTTCCCAAGTTACTTCTTCAGGCTCAACATCCTCACACTTCCTTCAACCAAATTTCATGACAAGATCTCCAGTTCCTCACTAGTGAAAATTACAACTTAAATACAAATTCTTGCTTGTCAATCTCCTGCACCTTTTGAAGAAAAAAAATTACAAATAAGGTAGGCAAATTGAAAAGGTATTAGCTGTTCCAGAGTAGAGAGTTAAAGTCCTCCATCAATGAAATAACCATTCATTCTTTGTGGGCTGGCTTGTGAACTGTTTTCCTAACACTTAAACTTTTTAAATCCCTTTCTATACACATAATATATTTTGATGAAATAATGGTACTTCTGTTTTGACCATATTGGTCTTTACCCAAATGCTTTTCAGCACTGTGCTTACCCCCTCTATTTGCTGGTTTTCCTGTAAGAGCACATATCTTTTTTAAATATAAAATGCTACCTTACCCTCTTTCTCACCCCACCTTATTCTTCTTGCGTGCGAGCGCGTGCGTACACACACACACACACACACACATGCACACACGGTGCAACACCCCAGGGCCACCTTCCAATTACATGTCTTGGTCTTCCAATTATCAGTGATCCCTAGAAGTTCATCAAATTTGACTCTCTGCATTATAATTTCTAGTTCATCTTGCTTCAGTTTTATTTACATATACATATTTAACACATTTTCTCTCAGAGAAAATCTGGAGCAGGTAGGAGACAATGTACACCACCCCAGACTCCCCAGTGCAGAGACATACTGAATTCTCAATAGTACTGGTATTCTCCTTCCACATGTGGAAGAGGAAAAGCAATAGTGAGAAAGGCCTTTCCATGGAGCACTAAAGTGCATGTTTTCATTTCTTCTCAGTCTGTTTACCTGTCACTGCACATTACCTCCATCTTCCAGTTAGTAACCTCTTTCACACCTCCCTGCTTTTATATTACCATATTTCCCCATGTAAAGATGCACCTTTTTTGGAAAAATTTGGGGTCTAAAAACTGGGCGTGTCTTATACAGTGGCTGTAGATTTTTTTTCCTTGCATTTCCTGCTTTTTTGCGCTTGTTGTTTTTGCACTCATTGTTTCGCATTTGTTACCGGTATATTAGGTTATGTTTTGCCACGTTCTGCCCAGAAATGGCTCAGGAAAGATTTTTGTATGGTGCTGAATTCAAGTTAAAAGTGATCCAGTTTGCAAAAGTGAATGATAGTGTTGCTGAAAGTAAGTTTGGTCCTCCTCCGAATGAGAAAACATATCCAGGACTGGCTACGGGAAGAAGAAACCCTACTGAAAACACCATGGCAGAAGAAGGCCATGAGAGGAAAGTCAGCCAAATGGCCTGATTTAGAGAGGGAAATTGAAGACATGGATTGAAGAGCAAAGGGTAATTGGAATTCCTCTGTACACATGGTTCAGCATGAGGCAAGAAGAATTGCTGATGATAAAAAAGAAGTTAGTGATTTCAAAGGAGGACACAACTGGTGCTTCAGGTTCATGAAATGGAATGGATTCAGCATGTGTACACTCATCAGACTTGCCCAAAAGATGCCTGAAAGCTATGAGCAGAAGGTCCTTGAATTTCATTGTATTATTGTGTGAATTTTATATGATGAATAAAACTTGAGTTGAATAACTTGATGCAATACTTTTTTTTTTCAAATTTCAGGCCCCAAAATTAAGGTCCATCTTACACATGGGAGCATCTTATACATGGGGAAATACGATACTATGCTCAGTCACATTCCTATTCCTACACATTCTCCCTTCTGGCCAATAATACCTAATAAAAACAAGCATATTATGCATTTCACATTTCAAGCTCCTAGAAAGTAGCATCTTTAATGTTTATACTTAGAAAAATAAGAACAATGAAAAATAGCAGTATAAATAATAAGCAATAAACACAGGCTAATTTGCAAATCTATTCGCATGCCTTATAAATAACACTATTCAGTATAGGACTATATACAATTTTCCACCTCAGATCCTACCAAAGGGTTTCAGAATAAATATCAGCATTCTATCATCAACAATCTTACCTATAAATAAGATATGTAACAGAGCTAAACCTCGTAACATGGTTTGTTCATAAGCTATTGTTACAACAATGGCCAGTAGAAGCTATTTCCAGATAACAGCTCTTTGTGGCGAAAAAGTTTAAGCTTTACTAACGGTACTTACAAACAGGTATCCTTAATACACACTATTATTTCAAAGTTTCATGTAATTACCCTTCCTCAAAACCTGTAGAATACATAGAATTTCCTTCACATAGTCAAAGCGATACAAAGTGATGAGCATAATTACACATCCCAAATCTGAGTAGTTAACCCTCAATTATACACATGCCTCAAGAATCATTCCCTACTATAAAGCTGCTAAAAATATCTTCCAAGATTCAGGCCTCTGTGCTAAACTCTATAAAAGGAAACACTGTTAGAAGGGTAGACCAATGGCTTTAACAGCAATAGCTAAACAGTCACCCCAAGAAACATTAGATTCCCTGCACACAGTTCCCCATATTAAGCAAGGAATCAGGAACATAATTCGAAGCCCACTATAAAAAAGTAAGTTCTATTAGCACTTTACAACATGGTGTCAAACTAGAAAGGGATTCCTACAGCCATATTAGCTTCAAAAAGCCATAAATTAACAATTTCTATGTTGTACTATATTTTAAATTATATTGTTAAAACTTTCCTAATTACATTTTAATCTGGTTTGGACTGCCCCCGTGATCATAACATTTCTACTTAAAAACATTTACTTAATAGTATTCAGTGACACATATTCACAGATACTTCAATAGTCAATAGCCAGGCACTGTTGTAAGCCTGATTATGTCAAGATTTACAAAGCTGGGAGAATGAAAGGATGGAAGACCTTTGTCAGAAACAGGATATTTGAAAGGAAGGCTTAGGGCAAAATATAGAGGTTACGATACCTTCTAGGACATCCAGTATGAAATATCCAACTGGCAACTGGTGCTGTGGGCCTGAAGCTCAAGGGGCTGGATAGATGAATAGATTGGGGGGATGATCAGCGGAGAGATGATAGTTAAGCCCATGGGAGTTAGTGCCAGAGACAGAACCCTGGGAAACACCCAAGTTAGAGGACATGATACTGATGATAAATCAGCAAAGACAGAAAGAGCAGTAAGATATGTAGGAGGAAAAGTACGAGAGGGCAATGCCATGAAAACCCAGATAGAGAATTCAGGAGAGGCTGATGGTCAACAGTGTTAAATGCAGTAGAAAGGTCAAAAAGGATGAATATTGAGAGAAGCCAGTCAGATTTTGCAATTAAGAAGTCACTGGCAAATCTGTAGAAGTAAGTTTCATTTAAATGGTAAAATTGGAAACCAGATTGCAAAGGGTTAAGGAGTGGAGAGGACAGACAGCTTTTCAAGAAGTTTGCCTGAGAAAAGTGAGGAAAGACATATGGAAGATAGCTATATGGAATGTAAGGAGTTAGAGAAGGTTTCTAAAGAATGGGAGAGAACTTGGTCATGTTTGAAAACAGTAGGGAAGAAACTAGTTGACAGAGAAATCCTGAAGATTTGAAAGAATGGGAAATGAATGAGGATACAAGCTGCTGGGGAAGGTGGAAGGGAATGGGATCAAGTGTACATGGAGTTGGGGTTGGACTTGAGGAGGATAGCCTTCTCTTTGTTGGAGAATAAAGGAAAATACAAGAAAGTGGGAGATGATTTCAAGGAGTTCTAAGATGAAAACAATTGGAAATATTGTCTCACATCAATTTTTTTTTACTTTAAAAAAAAGTTAATACTTCACCTAATTGTATATAATCATGAATAACTAATAACTAGGAAAAACAATTTCTTGGCTGCAGATTCCTGAACTGTAAAATGATAAAATTAATCTATCTGATACCCAAGGTCACTTCTTACTTCTGTTCTGTTTTCCCTTTACCCACATTTTTGTATGTTCCTATTGAGTCTGTTCCCCTACATAAATTAAACATTCACTGTGAAGTGCCATGTAAACTTGTTTAATGAACCAGTACAGGTTCAATATATATTTGGAAGGGAATGTTTTAAAAAGTAATGTTTGTAGTTTTGTTTTGTTTTTTAGTAATGGGAAAATAATTTCAGCTCTTAAAATTAAAACAGCTTGATAAATACTATTCTCCAAGATGAGATATGTTCTAATCTAATGTCATTAGGAAGGAAAAAAATGTATTACAAATCTCTTTAAAAGGCAAAAACAAAAGTTAAGAATCTATCAAATAACAGAGGAGGGAAAGGAAGGGAATAAGCTATGTATGAATATGTAGCATCGGCCATGAACCAGGTACTGTTAAGCACTTTCCAGTACCTCATTTGATCCTCATAACAATCCTGCTAAGTAGGCACTGTTAATATCCCCACTTTACAATTAAGGAAACAGAGGTTAAATCACTTGCCCAGAATCACATAGCAAGTTAAGAGTATAAGTCAGTATCTGAACTCAGGCCTTCCTATCTCCAGGCCCAGGCCTCTACCTCCTGTGCCACAAGTTGGGTCTATAGAACACAGACTGAGGACTAAATAGAGTAAACAAGCTCAAAAAGACTAAAGACAAACTAACACAAGACAAAACCCAAAGAACACCAGGCTTTAAGTATGAATGATGAACCAAGAGCTAAAAGAGGAAAGGATGTAGGATGTTTCCTTCCTCAATAAAATGAAAAATAAGAAGGAAAATAGAACCAGGTACAATCAGCTAAAGATTAGAGTAGAAAAATATATGCAAGAATAATCTCTATGAAGCTATGTGAAAAAAGATTAATGCTTAAAAAAAAAACTATGTAAACACTTCATAACTCTGAGTCCCCTCATCACTGATGAGTTTACATGCTCAAAGCAAAGAGTTCTGAAGATGTTTTTCTGTATATGCCTTAGAACTAAGATAATGGGGAAAGGTGATGGAATCATGTTCACCAAAGAGTCAAAACTTCCCCTAATTACCTAGCCCTGGGTAAATCAGAATGTCCCTAGCAGCAATGGTAAACTCAACTGAACAGGAAGACTCCTCCCACCAGCTGCTCCTGTAGTTCTCAGACTATCAGGAGGGACAGCTAGGTGGCTCAGTGAGTAGAGCACCGGCCCTGAAGTCAGGAGGACTTGAGTTCAAATCCAACCTCAGACACCTGACACACTACTTGTGTGACTTTGGGCAAGTCACTTAACCCCAATTGCCCTGCCTTCCTCCCTGCAAAAAAAAAAAAATTAAAAAAGACTATGAAGAGACTTGAAAGTTATAACGTGAAACCCTAGAAAACTCTAAATCCTATGCTGTTTAATTGCACTAGGGGCTATGTTAATGTGAGGTGAAAGAAGACAACAGAAATGAACTCTGCATTTTCATGCATTACCTAAATATCAGATCCATTATTTTCCTTATGGTCTTCCAAAATCTCAAGCTTTTTCCCTCACAATTCCAGGCACCAATCATTGGATGCACAAAAAAAGGAGACCCCATCAACAGGGGGATGGTGCTAGCAAACTATGACACATGAATGTACCATGAAACAATGAACAGGAGGGATTCATAGAGATTCAGGAAGACTTATCAACTGATATAGAATGAAGTGAATGGCTTATAGGTCATGTGACTGGCAACATGGAAGATTAGTCACTCTAAAACTATCCAGCTCCCTATTCTACCACCTCCCACCACCCAAGGAATTATGTACCAGATACAGAGTGATCACAACTAAATCACAGAAAGCAAAATCTTTGTAAAATAAGAATGAAAAGGCTTATTACTAAGTACAGCATTCCCTCAATGCCCCACTCAGTCTAAAAGAGAAACCCATTATCAGCCTTCTTACAAGGTTCAGTACTAAAGCACAAAGATAAGAGCTTCCAAAACTCCTCCAAGGGGGTAATTGTAAGGGGGAAAGGGAGTAGAGAGAGAAACCAATACAAAGTGAATGTTCGTGAAAATACCAAGGGATTAGGTAATCAGCTCTCTTCTCTTACAGGTTACTCTAGGTAGGACCTAAACAGATAAACCCCAACCCCACCCCCCATCCAGTCCCCTCCCCTGCAAGGCAGCAGAGGCAGCCCAGAAGACTGGGGTTATGGATCTGCTTATGAGCAATGGCAGAGAGACAAATGAGAGTGACTGGGGAAAGAGAAGGGAGAGAGGGCCACCAAAATAAAATGTCTCAATAAAGGCCCAGTGCACATGGTGATAAGCCAGTGGAGAAGATTCTAAAACCATCAAAAATCTGTCTCAAGGAAGAGACAAAGCTCTCCTACCAAACATTATACTATGAAGGTAAATGAACCAATAGAGCCTAATGAAGGGCAGAAAGTTGTTGACTACCCAGGGTCATGGAAATAACAAGAAACTCTATACTGATTCAAAAGGTAAATTCTATAAAAGAAAAACTTAACAATAAACAGAAGTTAGAAATTGGAGCTCTTGCAGCCCAATTAAAAAACATGATTAGGATGATAAAATATTGACCATATGATTGATACCTGTGAAGTGAAAAAGATACTGACAGATGTGGAACACAAAAATATTCTGGTGGAAACAAATACGGCAAAGAGAAGAAAAAGGTCACAATTAAAAAATTAAAAAGCGATTTTAGAGTAAATTAAGTAATTACACAATGACAACAATGTAAACAGGAAAAACAAATAGAAACTTGTCACTGGGTAGATACAATGACAGATAAGTTTAATCCTGGAGAAAAAGGTGAGAAAAAGCGCCTCTCACTCTCCTTTGCAGAAGTAGAGAGCTATGGGAATGGAACACCATATACAACATTACACTGTTAACGTGGTGGTTGATTTTGTTGAAATGACTTTGTTCTCTTTCTTTTAAAAAATTCTTTGTTACTCACTGGGTAGAGATGCCACTTTCCATCTAGACTATCACCACTGCTATTATGGTCAGGCCACAAACCAACATTTCCTTCATTTCTAGAAATCCTCTGCTGCTCCTTCAGTTGCTATGAGAGTTCAGAAGACTAGTTTTTCAGAGCGGAAATAACAGCAATTCCCTTCTCAAAGTAACAATCCCTACACAACTGACAAAATACTGGTGCTTGCCAGAAGCAAAGAATGTGCTAGTCATGCTTGGGGATAGGTCAGTGGGGCTGCAGCATTCTTACTTTTAAGGCCAAATGAACAAATTCAATAATGAACTGGTTGTCCCTCACTCCCCTTAAGTTCATTTTTATATTTACCTTCAGAAATACTCTTTTAGAATCTATGTCCCAGTGTCAAGGAACCAAAAAGAACCCTCAGTTCCTTCTTTTGGCGCTTGCACTCACTCACTCACTCTCTCTCTCCCTCTCTCACACACACACACACACCCTCAATCTCCTCGGATCTCAGTACCCTCAGTATCCCTATAAAACAAGGTCTCTGAGCTCATTCATCAAACCTTAAAATTGTGAATTCCAATTTAAGAAAATAAAAGGAAAACAATAGTTGAACTGAAAATAGCATATAAATAAAGACTTGATCAGATTACTGCAAAAAGATATAAATAGAATGTTAGGCCCTACTCCACCCCAATTAATGGAAACTTGTTGAGCACTGCAACCTAGAGCTCATGAAAGGATGGACTTATCATTTGATCACCACACTAGAATAGTAGACAGGCCTCTTTGGCATTTCATTTGCACACAGCACCCTAACAACTGGTCAAGCTCAAAAGCCAACAAAATCTAAATAAAGGTAAATCTCACCATAAAGGATTAACTCAAACAAACAGAAAAGTAGTTCCTAATTATCAAGAATGTTCATATGCAGCCATTCCTAAGGAAGAAGACTAGTGCTACAGATTAATGTGCACATGTAGGAATATGTTTTAAAGGACAAGCAAGAAGGATGAGAAATAAGTAACAATCTACGAATGACAAAAAATATTTTTCAAAGTTGAATACTGACCAGATATTTGAGCCTAAAAGAGAATATGACATCAAAGGAAAATAGAAGAGTTGTATTTTCAGCATGAGTCAAACATAGACATATTTTTTAAAGTTAGAGCATTAAACAATTCTTACCTATATTTATTTCAAATACAAAAACTAAATACCTGAGCTGGTGAAGAATTATCTACAGCTCAGTTATTTCTAAATAAAAAAGAGTTATCTGTATAATGAAGCAAAGGAAATGACCTGAAAAAACCCCCACTATGAAACAAGACCTAAATTATTCAAGTTTTTGCCTTTACAAACAGCGTTTAACAGCACTATGACTGCACATGTATTCAAAACCTTGTTCAAACATGTGATAAACACATACCTTCCTCCTATTGAGTCGTCTTGTGGTTGGGCCCCGGCAGTGTTCCTCTGTGAACGTCGCAGTGACCCCCCTGGATTGTTATTAGGCCGGTTGGACATTGGCACCTCTCTCCTGAAGGGACATACCCTTTCTAGACACTACCATTCACTGAAAAAGAGAAAGATTAAATATTGTCAAATGCAGATGACAACATACAAGATTTTCTAAAGCTCTGGGAGAACAATAGTGCCATAATTCATATCAACAGTTACTCATTCCAAATCTAGCCACAGATACTAGTTGGGTGACCCTGGGCAAATGACTCAACCTGACTGCCTCAATTTCCTCAACTGTAAAATGGGGATCATGAGTAGTTCTGAACCCCCCCATTTCCTGTTACTAAATGACCACATGACCAAATGAGTACTGCAATAATTCTGAGCACAGGTTAACTTCCACATTAACCCCATATGTAACCCTGACACCATCCTAAGGAGCTGAAGTATTTTCTGTAACCTGTGGCTTGTGCAGCTGTCACCCAGGCCCACTGGCAACTACTTTCACCTTCAGCAGCTGCCCACTATAGAGTCCAGCTGCCAGGTGACTTCCGTGCTGGAAATCATTTAAGAGAAAAAAAATTTTTAAGCCCAACAGAAAATTAAAAAAAACAAACCAGAATTATTACAACTGAATTTTGGAGAAGACAAGGAAGAATTAAAATCATAAAATTTTGGTCAAGAAGTATTTATTAGGCACCCCTGGTGCTAAGCATTATGTTACGGGTTGAGTATACCAAGACAAAAAAGAGGTTCGCATTCAATAACAGCAAGTATGTATGTACAAAAACAAATACCTAGGTTTCACTCCTGTTTAAACCTTTCTTTCATCACCCTGCATCGCTCAACTCTCCTCTCATTCATTTCTTCAAGCTTTGTAATATGCCTTTTGACCTAACCACTAAACTGGAACTATTTCCTCCAAAATTGCTAATCATCTCTTAACTATAAAATCTGATCCTCCTTATTTCTCATCCTTCTCGATCTTTGTAGCATTTGATTCTATTGAGTAATCTCTCTTCTCAGATACTCTTCTCTCTTAAGTGTAAAACCTGCCCAATGGAATCAAGTAGAAGCAATTCTTGATACATGTTATCTCTTACTTTCAAATCCAAGACCTATCTCCCTAGGCCACAGTTTCCTCATCTGTGGTCCCTTGCAACTCTAAATCCTTTATCTTGTGATGATCCTATAAACAAGATCAGGATTAAATCTAACACAGATGCAAAGATCACTAAGCAATCAAACCCTCTTTTTTACAAATGAAAAGACTGTAGGGAAGAAGAGGAAGAAGACAAAGAGTATAAAGAAAAAAAAGTATATCATTAAAAGATATGCTTCAATATCATTAACCTAATCCCTCTGTGGCTACTGATCTGTTTAGATTTGATAATCTAGCAGTAATGTCAAAAGTAATTAAGTAATATACTGTGGATTTAACAAGAACTTAGTACTCAACTTCTGTCAAATACCTTTTACTTTCACATGACATATTAAACACTTAAGAGTTCTGGATTAGGGAGCGGAGCCAAGATGGCAGCCAGAAAGCAGGGACCAGTGTGAGCTCCCTGCCGAATCCCTCCAAAAACCTATTAAAAAATGGCTGTCAACCAATTCTAGAACAGCAGAACCCACAAAACAGCAGAGGGAAGCAGGGCTCCAGCCCAGGAAAGCCTGGATGGTCTCTGGGTGAGGTCTATCCCACGAGGAGCTGGGAGCAGAGCAACCAGACCAGGAGCCGGGCGGAGCAGGCCCTAGTGCCCTGAATCAGTGAGCTGCAGTAGTTACCAGACTTCTCAACCCACAAACACCAAAGATAGTGAAGAAGGTTAGTGGGAAAAACTGCAGGAGTGGAAGGAGTTCGAGGTTCGGCTTCCAGCCCTGGGGGCAGCGGAGGTGGGGCAGCTACAGCTGCTGTTGCTTCTGGCCCCAGGCCCACCTGGTGGGAGGAATTAAGTGGCGTATCAGAGCAGGAGTGCACAGCCTGCTGAAGATCTAAGCCCAGTCCGGGTTGGGGGTTCTTGGGAAAGGAGCAGTGCTGGTGTGGCGGAGCTGGCACATCCCCCCAAACATGGAACACAGAACTCTTTAGTCTACAAGCAGTCATACCCCGACGAAAAACTCAAGGGTCAAGTTAGCTGGTTGGGAATATGGCCAGGCAGTGAAAACACACCCAGATTCAGTCTCAGACTTTGGATTCTTTCTTTGGTGACAAAGAAGACCAAAACATACAGCCTAAAGAAGTCAACAAAGTGCAAGAGCCTACACCAAAAGCCTCCAAGAAAAACACGAACTGGTCTCAGGCCATGGAAGAGCTCAAAAAGGATTTGGAAAAGTTAGAAAAGTAGAGGAAAAATTAGGAAGAGAAATGAGAAGGATGCAAGAAAACCATGAAAAACAAGTCAATGACTTGCTAAAGGAGACACAAAAAAATAGTGAAGAGTTCTGGATTAGCTGTTGATCTTTCAATTGTCACAGAATGCTAACGCTTATTTCCTGACATGACGTGAACAAAATGACAACATCCATCTCCAAATACTGCAGTATTTCCCGTAAGACATCACAAATTACCTAGACACTCAATCCGGCACAGTTTCATTAAACACACTGATCTTGGGTGTTCAAGCCACCCAATGCTACTGAATGCAATTATAGGTCTTGCTAAATCAGAACGTAAAGAGTGTGTGAGTTTGTGTGTGTGTGTGTGTGTGTGTGTGTGTGTGTGTCTGAGAGAAAGATAGTGTGTGTGTGTGTGTGGACATACATATGCACATAGAAAGTTACTTCTGAGATCCAGCTCTAATCAACTAACGTTATGTGTGTGTGTATGTATGCATGCATGTATGTAGCTAACAGACCTTTTTTCTTATCGATCCCAATAGTGAGGGAGGGCTGTGAAGTCACGAGCCTTATTTTCTCCTCCAGAGCCATCCAAGTCAGTGTGGCAAGATATAGCCAGGGAGACCAATGATGGAATATTGCAATGGGTCTCTGTGGGAAAGGATGAAGGCCTGAATAAGGGTGGTGATGGTATGAGTGGTAAGATTTGCACACATAACAGAGACAGGTAGCACTGATTCAAGACTTGGTAAATAATTACACAATGGAGGTGGGAGGAGATGAGAGAAAGCAGAGCCACAGAAAAGTCTTAAGTTATGAACCACAGTGACTGGATGATCCCAAAAAGAAAACTCCTAAGAATATTGTCACCAAATTCCAGAATTCCCAGGTCAAAGAGAAAATACTGCAAGCAGCCAGAAAGAAACAATTTGAGTATTGTGGAAACACAATGGAAATTGAAAGAATCCACAGATCGCCCCCTCAAAAAGATCCCAAAAAGATAACTCCTAGGAATATTGTTGCCAAATTCCTGAGCTCCCAGGTCAAGGAGAAAATACTGCAAGCAGCCAGAAAGAAACAATTTGAGTATTGTGAAAACACAATCAGGATAACACAAGATCTAGCAGCTTCTACACTAAGGGATCTTAGGGCTTGGAATATGATTATTCTGGAGGTCAATGGAGTTAGGATTAAAACCAAGAATCACCTACCCAGCAAAAGTGAGTATCATGCTCCAAGGCAAAATATGGACTTTCAATAAAATAGAGGACTTTCAAGCTGTCTCACTGAAAAGACCAGAGCTGAATAGAACATCTGACTTTCAAAAACAAGAATCAAGAGAAGCATGAAAAGGTTAACAAGAAAGAGTATTCATAAGGGACTTACTAAAGTTGAACTGTTTTGTTTACATTCCTACATGGAAAGATGATGTGTGTAATTCATGAGACCTCAGTATTAGGGTAGCTGAAGGGAATATACATACATACATTTCTTATCTAAACACACACTGCTCAATGAATTAATTTTTTTAAATTAATTTTCCATCTCCAATCTCTTTTTCACCTCTACAGAGGTTTTCCTCATCTCTGGAATACATTCCCCTCCTTAGCTCTCCTCCTGGAATTACTGGTTTCCTTCAAAACTGCTTGAGGACCTGTTTCAACAATCTGGCTAGCAGCTTCTGTGGGGGTTTAAGATCCACCCACAGCCAGCACCCAGAAAGCTGCCAACAGCACAGGTTCTTTTGATCTGCTTAACTAAGGAAAGCAAGGCTAAGGGGTTAGCAACCTTACTTTAATTCAGCACACAAATATCATTCACTTAGTTCAGGGAAAAAAGCCAGCACCCTGAACTTCAGAGCAAATTACAAACAAAGTACAAACACCAACAGACAGATAGTTACCAACATCTAGGTTCAGCCCGAGAACTCAGAGCAAGAGCTGGCCTAGAGTCATGAGCGCCGCCACTGCTTCAAGAATGAGCTCCAAAAAAAACCAGAGAGCCAACCCCTGGTTTTTATATCTTTTCCTGTTCCTGCATTGTTGTACGGCTCCCCTTCACTACCTCAAAATAGCAAGAAACATTCCAAATGAAGTAAAACAAAGAAAAGGGGGAAAGTATTTAATTCTAATAAAAATAAGCAAACTCCCAGAAATATGAATGAAAAATGGCAGAACCCTTAAAGAAGCTAAGAACTAAACAGGGAACAAACGTTTAAAAAAAATTAAAAGGATTTGTAACTTTGTCATCTTGGAGAAACAAGAACTTGCTTAAATCAAAGCCAGATTATGTAGAAGTCCATAGATGAATTCTAGGGTGTTCACTAAGGTTAATTAAGTAACTTGGGTGTGAGTGTTGGGTGAGCACTATACCCGCTCTCTCAAGGAGCGTAATAAAATGCCTTCCTCTGCCCACTCTGGTCCTGAGTTCTTTGGGTGAGAATGGGCAAATCACATGGATCTTCCTAAGGTCAAGTGAAGGGAAGCAATGAGCAGCGGAAGGTCGTCTCAGGCTTACTCCCCGATCTTGCTTGGTGTGTCCTGTGATCCCCACTGCAGTGTTAAGAGGGCTACCACTCCAGATTCCCTTGGGGAACCCTGTGGTCTGCACAACCTTCTTAAGGGGACATCACTGGGGACTTCCGGCCCTGTCGCGGGAGCCTTGTGATCTTACCGCCATCCTAAGGGGCTATCACTTGGGTCCTCCTTAGGGTTTGAACCCTAGAAGGCCCTGTGATCCCCACAGATTAAGGGGGAGGATACCACTTGATCTTCCTCTGGGAGTCCTGTGGTCTGTACAGCTTTCCCTAGGGATTATCACAGGGTTCTTCCTCAGGACTTTGGCCCTGCCTAGGAAGTCCAGTGATCCCCAAAGCTGCATGTTCTCACAATTTGGGGAAGTCCAGTGATCCCCAAAACCACGTTTCTCACAATTTGGGGGCTCGTCCGGGATTCTGAAGACCCTCAGGAAGGGTAAGATAGGGCAGAGGGAAGAGCACTCCTCCTCACTGTTAGAGCGGTCCCACTGTCCAAGCTGAAAACCCCCTGGACACTCTGAAGGACCCGAGACCTTGTTTGAACAAGAAAAGTGTGCAGACGAACGCAAAAGGGAATGGCCCAGAGACTGCGCAAGTCAGGTCACCTGAGCAAGGTAGGAACAAACGGGTAGTACTGCCTTGTCAAGTCTGGGGGTTCTAGGTTGAGAAGTAAGGTTTGCCTAGAACGGGAAATAAGAGCTCTAAGAAAAGGTACCTGGGGAGGATGGAAGGGATCCTCCTAACATTCTTCCACCCATTAGGAAGAATGTTGGCTAGCTGGAAAGACAGTAAGTTAACCCAGGGAAAGTGCTGCTCTACACCCTGGAGCAAGCTCTCAAGAAATCCCGAACAAGAAACAGGGAGTCCTTGTGAGGATTGGCTCTGTTGAGTTTGGGGTTTGAGGGAGGACAAGAAAAAAAAGGGGGGAAAGTAAAGGAAAATGGCCATAGACAGCGCGAGTCAGGTACCTGAGCAAAGTGGGGGAGTCCTGCTTTGTCATGTCTGGATTCGCTCCAAGTTGAGAAATAAGATTTGCTTGGAACAGGAAAAAGAGCTCTTAAAATATTTCACCTAGGTGGGGAGAATGGGTTTCTCCTAGTGCTTGGAAGAAAAGCACTTGTGGGTTGACCCAGGGAAAGTGATTTGGTTTAATGTTGGAAGTGCGTCTGAATTCAAATTCTAAATTGTTCATGTGAAATGTCTGTCTAACTAATGTTTTGTCTGTGTTTTTTTGTTCTATGTTCAGGTAAAAATGTTTAACTCTAGGATGCTGAAATGGGCTCCTTTGGTATGAAAACAGATAAGGAATCAGAGCTGAAGCGGTCAGCTGGGAGGACTGGAGGCTCTGAATTAAGGGTTGGTTAGATTCTAAAGGAAAAAAAAATCTGTATTTTGTATTGAGTCAGTCTATCTAACATCAAGCAAAGTGTTTCAAAAACTGTAGAAGTAAAAGGGGTCTGTACGAAAAATTGGATGACCACTTTAAAGAGGTTCAGCGGTCCGCTAAGAATGTGATTAAAAATTGTTGGTCATTTTTAAGTTTTAAGGTAAAAAGAAAGCAGCTGGGAAAAGGGAAAGCAGGGTGAGTATGTAATTTATTTGTTTGAAATGTTTGAGGTAATTTGGGTCAAGATTAGGGAAAGAAATCGGAGATACGAAGTTTCTCCAATTTCTCCAAAAAGTTTCAGTAAAGATTGGGAAAGAAAAGGAGATAGAAAAGTCATTTAGGTGGGGGGTTGTAGAATGTAGAATGAGACTACCTGGAATTCAGTCCAGGTGCTGCTCTTAGCTGCCATGTGCTCTTGGCCACCCCCTCCTCCCCCTCTCCACTTTAGAAGACTGGGTGTGTCAATTAGGAGCTGAAGCTAAAGAAACTTGTAACCTGATTGGAAAATAGGGCTGATTAGTTAGTGCTTAGAAAGGCAGGATCCTTTGTTCTCAAGGGGCTGCCAGGCCCCACCTAGGGAGGAGCCTTTAGCAACTAGAAGGGATTTTTCCCATTATCTGAGGCAGCAGGCTGAAGGGGAAACTGAGTGAATTCTACCAAACATTTAAAGATCAATTAATTCCAAAATTAAATAAATTATTTGGGATAATAGGCAGAGAAGTGCTACCAAACTCCTTTTATAAAACAAATATGACACTGAGACCTAAACCAGGAAGACAAAAAACAGAGGAAAAAAATTATAGCTAGGAGACTATAACAATATACTACAAATATTATACATTGTGATTAAGTGGGATTTATACCAAGAATGCAGGGCTGATTTAACATAAGTATGATTTTTAACATAACTGATTATGTTAGCAACAAAAGTAATGACTTGATGCAATAAAGGCTTTTGACAAAATACAACATTCATTCCTATCAAAAACACTTGAAAGCTTAGGAATATATAGATTTTTCCTTAAAATGATGAGAAGAATCTACCTAAAACCATCAGCAAGCATTATTTGTAGTAGGGATAAGCTAGAAGCCTTCCCAATAAGATCAAGTAAAACAAAAGAGTGCCCATCATCACCAATATTATTCAACACTGTATTAGAAATGCTAGCAATAGTACTGAGAAGAAAAAGAAAATAAAGGAATCATGGGTAATGAGGTAATAAAAATATTACTTTTTGCAGATAATATGATGCTATACTTGAAAAATCCTAGAGATTCAATTAAAAAGTTAGTGGAAACAATAATTTTAGCAAGGAAGAAGGATATAGAGATAGTAAGGAATACGCCATTTAAGGTAAATGTAGACCGTATAAAATATCTGGAAGTATACCTGCCAAAACAAACCCAGGAACTACATGAACATATTTTTTAAACACTTTTTATACAAATAAAAGCAGATTTAAATAACTGGAGAATTGTTCATGGGTAGGCAGAGCCAGTATAATAAAAATGATGATTCTACCTAAATTAAGTAAATAATACCATCTCAATTAAATTACTAATTACACACACACACACACACACACACATTTTTTATTGGGATAGAAAAAAATAACACCAATTTATTTGGAAAAAAAGATGAAGAATATCAAAGGATTTGATTTTTTAAATGTAAAAGAAGGTTTAGCAGTACTAGATCTTAAACTATTTTAAAAGCCAGTAGTTATCAAAACATTGCGCTACTGGCTAGATCAGTGGAACAGAGCAGACATATAATACACAATGGTAAGTGATTATAACAATGTTGTTTAACAAATGCAAAGATTTAGATTTTTAGGGTAAGAATTTATCATCTAGTAAAAATTATTGGGAAAATTAAAAAGCAACCTGGCAGAAATTGGGCACAGATCAATAACTTACACCACTTACTAACATAAGGTCAAAATGAATACATGACCTGAATACAAAGTGAGATATCACAAGAAAATTAGAAGACTGTGGAACATATTTCCTATCAGACTTATGGATAGCAGAAAAATTTATGAATAAACAAGAGATAGAGAATTATGAAGTATAAGATACATTAAATTAAAAAGGTTTTATCCAAACAAAACTAATGTAGGTAATATCAGAAGGAAAGCAGAAAATTGGGGGGAATTTTATATACAGTTTCTCAGATAAAGGTCTCAAATCTCAAATATATTAAACTTTCTCCAATTATTAAATGGTCAAGATATGAATAGGCAGTGTTTCTATAAAGAAATCAAAACTACATGTAGTATTGAAAGATGTTTTAAATCATTATTGATTCAAGAAATGGGTATCCCCTCAATCTCTGTTTCTTTGCCATTGCAAAGAAAGCTTCTATAAATATTTAGAATATGTAAGTTCTTTTCCTTTTTTCTCTAGAAATCTTTGGAAACAGACCTAGTAGTGGTATTGCTATGTCAAAGAGTATAGGCAGTTTAATAACTCTGGGCATAATTCCAGATTGCTCTCAAAATGGTTGAATCTGTTCTGTTTACAATTCCACCAACAATGTATCAGTTTACATACACATACATGTCTGGGTCTAATGGTGGCCATCTCTAGTGTGGGGTGAGGGACGGAGGAAAGGAAGGGAAAAAAATTACAAGTACACACAGCAGAGAACAAAAGAAAACTCAGAAAGAAGAAGAGAAAGGCAGGACAGCTTAGAAAATAATGTGTAGTAGCAGTATTACATGGCTTTTTCAAAAAAATAAAATAGTGTGAAACTGAGGGACATGGTTTCATATTGAATCCTCTCTTTGTGTTGTGCTGTAAAAACTTTTTTATGGAAATGTTTTTTGTATTTAAGTTCTGAATGAATAAAAAAAATTTTATGCTGAAAGAGGAAGAAAGTAATTTGCATAACTATGATGGTGGGAATACTTAAACAAATGTATAAAGTTGGTTTTTTTTTAAAAAAACCTTTTTCATCAACAAAAATCAAAGCACCTAGAAGAAAAGAAGCTATTCAATCACTGAAAAAAGAAAAAGAGAACTATTTTTTAAAGTGACAACGAGGCCTAGGTCAGTTTGTGATACAAGCAGGCAGTTTTCAAATAAAATGATAAAACAAAAACAACTTTCTGAAATAATGTTCCAAATCACTTTTAAGAGAGATGAAAATTTAAAACTGAGGTTTCAACCTCACCTTTACCTCAGAGTATTGGCAAAGATGAAAACAAGGCATGTTGGAAGAGTTTTGGGAAAACCAATGTAGATTGGTCATCTATTCTGCAAAACCATTTGGAATTGTGCTAGAGAAGTCATTAAACTGTACAAACACAGCCTTTAAAACCAGCAATACTACTAGGCATATAACTAAAGAACAACAAACACAAAGGGAAAGTTCCAGGTTATACCAAAATATTTATGGCAATGTTTTTGGGTAACAAAAAACTGGAAACAAAATGGATGTCCACTGACTTGTGAAGCTGAGGAGAGACATGAATAAGCTGATGCAAAGAAAAGAAAACCAGGAATACAATTAAGCCAATTACCATAGCAATGAAAAGGAAAGATATAAAGACATAAACTCTTATCAATGAATCCTATGGCTTATCTTGACATTACAGGACTGTGGAACATAGCCACTGCTGTTGGAATAAAGATTATAGGCTCTAACAGCTGTAGGTTGAGGCACTAAGTTGTGAGACACGGCCAACATGTTTGTTTTTGCTTAATTTTTTGCCTTTGTCACAAAAAGGAACTGTTACTTTAAAGTGACAGTGACATCTTTTAAAAGGGCAACAATAAAACACAGATAAAATAAAAATATTGATACAAGTGTATCAATTCACTAAAACTGAACGATGTAAAAGCACCCTGTCACAAGTAATTATACAAAAAAAAAGAATGTGTTATGAATTATTCAGACAAGGCAGAGCACCCAACAGCTAAGTAACAGTAATAACTAGCATTTATGCAGCACTTGGCTTGCAAAGTGTTTGAGAAATATTATCCCATTTGATCCTCACAACAAATCTGGGAGGTAGGTGCTATTTACTCACACTTTACAAATGAGGAAACTGAAGCACAAAACACCCAAGTGATCTCTAGACTCCATCTTTTTCTGGATGCACTCACATAACAACCATCCAAGAGTTCAGACCATCTCCTCTCAACTGCATCATCACAATAGTCTCTTACTTGGTCTCTGTCCTGTTTCTAAACTATCCCCCACATAGTGTCAAACCGGGAATTTTAAAGTGGTAGTCTCTGATCACATGTCTTTCCCTAGTTCCTCTGGGATTCCATACACACTACTGTATTTAATATGTAAAGCACTTCAGGTGTCTGCCTTTGTGGTCCTCCTGGGCAAGTCATTTATGCTTCCTGGGTCTTAACATTTCTTCTGTAAAATGAGGATGCTAGACTATATGGTCTCCAAGGTCCCTGCTAAATCTACGCTCCTATTGTGTGAGGCAGTGTGAGAATAAAGTGTGAAGGCTTCACAGGGAATATATATACACACACACATATATATGTATGTATTTATATCTAAAACGTTTGAGAATCAATGTTTAAAGGGAAATGGGATGAATTTGAGTCTGTGGGAATCTCATTATTTAGCCTTTAGGAATATCTTTCTCCCCCCTCCTTCTTTAGATTTATAGATGTCACCTCAGCAGTGAATGGAATACAAGATTGTAAATCATATGATTTTGGGGAAATCAGATGGTACTCCCCTCTCCCCCTCCTCTCACCTATTTCTCCCTATAAGGTAATTCTGTAGCTTTATTCCTGGTTAGATTGTGAGGGCACTTGTCTCCCGCCAATGGGGATGGGGGGTGGGGGGAATGGGGGAGGATTTCTTAGAATTGTTTGTACAACGTTATGTACCTCCCTGCTTACCTTCTCCCCGCCCCCGCCTCCCTCATCACTGCTAATCCACCCTGGTAGTGAGAGAGATGCCCGACTCTCACCAGACTCGATCAAATTAAGCTTCTGTTTTTCCTAACTTGAGAAACCTTTTTTTTAACTTGAGTTGGTGGGGTCTTCTGGCCCACACACTATGATCTTACCTTTCTATGCTTATTATTACATAGTAATCCCCCTCACAAGCTCTCCATTCCAGCCAAACTGACTATTCCATATCTAGTCTCCATTACATGGCTGGCCACCATGACTACAAAGCACTCTCTCCTCAACTTTCTCTTAAAAACCCCATGTGCTCAGCATAGTCTTCTCTGATTCTACCTGCTATGGTCCTCACCCTTCCCAAATTACTTAGATTTACTTCCATGTGACAGAATTTATGCTGCTTGAGGGCTCAAGATTCCATGATCCTGAGATCTTCTCTGATCACTGCAGGACAATGAGCTCCTTAGATACTAATGGAATGTAAAAATTCAACATATATTAAAACTCTTCAATTAGTTGTTTGTACTTCTAGATACCAAACACCTTATCAGAAAAATGTGATTCAAAATATTTTTTCCATTTGCCTGATTCCCTTCTTATCCTAGGTGCAAATGTCTCTGATGAGGCTTGGGTATTCAAGATACAAACAGCAGACAGATAGGTACATGTGTATAAACACAAACATGTATAATGACTAAAAGCCGTTCCTCGCAAGGTAAATAGTCAGAAGATATGAATAAGCAGTTCTCAAAAGAACTGCAATCTATTAACTATCACAAGAAAGAACTCTCCAAATCACAAATGACAGAAATACAAATCAAAACAACCCAAAGATTTAATTTTGGATCCTGCAACTTGACAGGTAACAAAAGATGGGAATAGTCTGTATTGGAGGGTCTGTGTGAGGATAGAAACACTGAAACACTGTTCCTAGAGTTTGAATCTGCACAATCATTTTAGAAACCATTTTGGAAATATCACTGATAAGAACAATGTTCCCCTAAACACCAAAATATTTATAACATCCCTTCTTCTAACAGCAAAGATTAGGAAACAAAGATGCCCATCAAACTTGGGAATGGCTAAACAACCTTGGTAGATGAATGTAATGGATTACTGTACTGTAAGAAACTGAGGATTACAGAGGCATGGAAAGATCTACATGAACTGATGCAGAATGGAGTAAGTAAAGCAAGAAAACAATATGGATGCCACTGGGGCTTTCTTGGCAAAGATACTGGAGTACTTTGCCATTTCCTTCTCCAGCTCAGGAAACTGAAGCAAACAGGATTAAGTGGCTTGTCCAGGATCACACAGCTAATAAGTATCTGAGGCCAAATTTGAACTCAGGAAGCTAAGTCTTCATAATTTTGGGGCCAGCACTCTATCCACCTCACCACCTAGGGGCTACACACAGTGACTACAACAATGTAAATAGAAAAAAGCTAAAAAAAAAAAATCAAAGGTGAATACTGCATATTTATAAAGAACAAGTATGGCTCAAAAGAAAGAAGACACTCCCAAGTCCACCTGTTTGAAGCAATAGGAGGTCTACAACTATTGTACACTGCACAAATTTTCATATTTTTTTCGCTGTGGTGACCTGTAATGATTTTTCCCTCTTCTTTTTTCACCTTTGAAAAAATACTAATTGTTCTGTAGGGATAGCTTTCTGGGAGGTACAGGTAAAGGAATGGGGGGGGGGGGGGGGCGGGGATATCAGTGATGTTTTTTTAAAAAAGAAATAAAAATATAGCGAATATCTCCATAGATAAGTTATAAATTCCTGGACAACAGGCATCATAGTCACTCCTACTTCACATTAACTAATTTCAGGTAACATCTCCTATATGCCCCAAAGCTATTCTGATACCTTTTTTGGACATTCAGTTAATATAAGAATACATGAATACCTGATGAGAGCAGCCTGAACTTAATAGAAACATTAAATTTTGTTTTGTTTCTAAATAAAATAAAAATCTTACCAGCTTTTATGAGAGCCCCCCCCAAAAAATTTATGCAATGGATTGCTCTTTAAGGAAAGCTGTAGCAACAATTTCTTTGAATTCAATCAATGAAGATCTATTTTTTCAACCAAGTGATAAAATTTTTTAAATTCCTTTTATATTTTTAACATACGACAGCACTAAAAACAAAATCAAAAAAACTACTTGGGACCCTTATGAATTTTGTTTTGGAAACTTCATTAGCTTAATATTATTCAAAACAAGGCCACCAACTTATTTTTGCACATAGAATCCATTAGAAATATATTTTTAATATATTTGTTAAAATTCTAAAATATGTCCAACAAAACTACATGCCAAATAATTATACAGTGGATAGATTTCCAATATCCCAAAGTGCTATTTTGACAAAACCTGACATTTAGACTACAAATCAGTATATAGCATTAAAAAATAGAAATCAATTTTTGTATTTGAATCACTTAAGGACAAATCACAATTCAATTTTTACCTGTTAGTTGGACTTCTGCAACCTTGGTATACCAAAACAGAACTGATTTAAGTTGCTCCCTGACAGGTAGTAGCAGCCACACCCGTGAGTTTGGCACCTTCCGGGACTGCTTTCTGTCCAGCCTTCCTCAGTTGACACTGCCATAGCCAACAAATAAGCATATTTTCTAGTTAACAAGATGTTTAAAACTAAACGCTACCAAAAAAAAAATCTCAAGTAGAAAAAGTAGTCTATAAACCAAGCAGGAGAGACGAACTCTACTAATTCAGAAGGAATAGGAATCAAATTAATAAGTGATCTTTGTATTCCCCTAACAGCTTGTATAAGATTAGGTTTCAACTACAATTAGAAGAGTGCAAACCACAACTGAATTAACTGTCACAAGTCCAAAAACTTGTTAACTAAAAAAGAAAAGCAGCCCATTAATGTACCAGAAACTAACTTGGAAATCTATGAAGGTCAACTAAAAAGAAGAGAATCTAGTCCCCGGAGAAACTCGACATTCACTAAATGCATATAACCCTGAAATGTCTTCAAGTCATCTCTTACTTAACAGGCTAAAAGTTAACCCATTATTTAACAATATGTGTTAAGCACCTATTGTATACCTACCACAGCAGGCAAGAAATGTCATCTAATACCTACCCCTAAACATAATATTTTTATTATGAATATCTCAGGTCCCTGCTTTTGCTGTTCTAAA
Source organism: Trichosurus vulpecula (assembly GCF_011100635.1). Classification (NCBI taxonomy): domain Eukaryota; kingdom Metazoa; phylum Chordata; class Mammalia; order Diprotodontia; family Phalangeridae; genus Trichosurus; species Trichosurus vulpecula. The sequence continues at coordinate 269,501,002 of NC_050576.1, read as the reverse complement.
ATTGTTATTTTATAGGTCAAAGAATAAAACTAATGACAATATTTTGGTACTTATTCTCTTCTTCACGCCACAGAATTAAAGTTCACAAATAATCTATTACAGTAAAGTTTATATAAACTAAGTTTGTAAGGCCACAGCAGAATCATAAAAACAGTCAGTGAAGATCATCTAAAGTTAGCTAAGAAAGTCTGAGACAAAGAAATAAAAGATCATCATAAGTTAAATATTTTTGCTCTTTAGAAAAAGGTAGACATTGCCTGTTCTCAGAAAGCCTTCCTGATATGGTCTCTGGAATGATCTATGTGACTTCAGAAACTCAACAGTGAGCAAAGGTGAAAAGTACCAATAAGATGGGTGGGTCATGCTGAAGGGGCACCTCTCCTCTGAAGAGAAAAATCAACTAAAACTCCCTCACTTCATGTCCCAAAGCCTGTAGTCTGAACAAGAAAAGTTACTGACCAACTGAAGTCTTCAATTAGCCATTGAATCACTTGATCCATCAAAAACAAAACCAGCCAACAAAAAATCTGAAGTTCCACCAATAATGTTTACCTCTTTGAAGATAAGTATTGGTGAACTTTTGCTAGGAGTAACAGGCCTGAACAACCTACGGCCCATGGGCATACCAAAGAATTTCCAGCAGCCCTCATCCTTTGGCAGGTTGTGTAAGCCTGGACTATGACAAAAGGCAGAAAATAATTATAATCAGAAGAAAGGTTTGAGTTTTATTACTTTGATAGATCTTAATTTTTCATGAGCTTGTTACTACACCTGAAAAGTATTACTGTGCGGAATTCAAAGTGCCACATTTTAAGAGGAACGCAAGGCAAATTTAAGGTACCAGAAATCAAGATCATAGAAATCATAGAAAAACCTTTAGAAATGATACTTGTCAAATATTTGAAGGACTGTTGTGTGAAAGAGGAATTACATTAGTCATATATATTTATGGAAGACAGAACTAGGACTAACAGGTAGAAATTACAGAGCATCTGATTTCAGCTCAGTGTAAAGAACTTCTCAATAATTGTAACTGTATGAAAACAGAATGGGTGATTTTCTGTTAATAAGATCCCTAACATGAAAGGTATTGGTTCAGACAACCATACCACAGGCCATGTAGAATGGCTAAGCAAATCCAACAATGAATGTCACAACTTGCTATAAACTTTGCTACTTATTAGTATTTCTTGTAAAAATTTAAGCTGAAATTTTAAGCTTCTCTGAGAAATTAATTCAGTGTTATTGAAACCAAGAATTATCCCCATTAACCAAAAACTGGCTATAATGTCTTCCTTCTCTTTACTTTTCTAAACTCTCATTTAAACTCCAATTAAATTTCTCTTCAAACACACAATAATAAAATAAGATTGATTACTTAAAATCAGTGGAATTAAAATGCAGTTGATTTTCTAGCCTTCAAATTTGCTGAAGACCTCTATCATAGCAATTAAAATATTTGAAGATTTTCTGGGATTTTCCAGGTAAATTATCATAACACTAAGGAATAAGAATAGTTTTGCCTTTTTTAATTATATGTATATAATTTATTTCTCATGCCTTATTGCTACTAGTAGCTTTTAAGGAACTATATCAAATAAAAGTATGATGAAAGAATGCTCTTGCTTTACTCTCATTTGTTGGGAAGGGTTCTACTGTACACTCATTGTATATGTAAACCCTTGCTTTGGATTTGAGATAGATGCTTTTCGTGTTTTTTAAAAGGGTGCTCTCTTAGTTTGTAAGATTTCAGCATTAATGGGGATGTGTTTTATAAAGGGTTTTTTCTGCTTCTATTGGGATAATCACGTAGTTTTGTATGTTTTACCTTTTTAATGTGGTTAATATAGTGGAATTTTCAATACTGAACCATCTTTCCAACTCTGGTATAAATTAAATTTTGGCCAAAATAATTTATTTATTGGACGAATTGTTGTAGTTTCTTATACAAGATTGCATTTACAATTCTTGGATAAATATTCAACTACTAAAAAAAAAACAGTGGATCACAGATTTAGACATGGAAGGCACATTAGAGGTCATTCACCACAGAAATGAAGAACCTGAGGCCCAGAAAAAATTAAGAGATTTGTCCATCATGCCAATACAACAATAGATTCAAACCTAGATTCTGGAATCTAAACCTCGCCCTCGGCCTTAATGCTCCAAACAGATATTTAAGTTAAAGCTTATGTCAAACTGATAAAAATAAGAGAAAATAGTGACACTCTACTAAAAGTAATGAACTTCCACGTTTCATTATAAGGACAGACTTTCCCAATGAAGCTCAGTGTCCCATCTCTCCACTACCCTGCATAGATCTTCCCCAAAATCCACTTTTAAAATTTCTTACCCCGTGTTGCTTTAAAAATGTATTTTCTGGTAAGTCCTCTAAAAATACATGTTGCCCCAGCAGTTAAGTTAACCTATTTTGAACAGAAAGGTACTTGAACACCGACAGGATGGTACTAACAGACTTGGATCTGACCAGTGTTTTGCTGACTCTTCATGACAACTTCATGCACATCCCTATAGTCATACTCCATACAAGTTTTCCTACTGATAGCCATTCTCAAATAATTTATTCCATAGCTTTTTCTAGTTTTCCGCAATTTGAATGAAAAAGAAAGCGAAACACCAGGGGCCTGACATAAGTCAACACAGTATTTTATACTTACAATCATTTTTATTTGATTTGATTTGACTCAAACATCAGCCGTATGTAGTATATAAGCACTACAAGATTTTTTTTTGTTTAAAAATATTAAATATCAATTAGTAAAGCTCTATTTTGAAAATTCAGTTGATGCCAAAATGACTAACTATTCCAATAGACTCTCTAAGATACAATCTGCAAGACAAACTTACTATTACATAAAAAGGGGATTAAATTCTCTTACTACTTAACTCACTTTAAACTTAACTTAATTTTTCAGGTCTTCCCTAGAATATACTTTCATTATTGCTAGGTGAGTTCAATATTTGGCATTCCATTTTTTCTGGTGTTTTTAAAACAGTAAATGAATTTTAATTTGAATTACTACCTTTATATTGCTTCTCCAACCCCACAATTCCTGTCTCAAGAGTTTAACGGCATGGCATGAGTACCTACTTGTAAAGACTGATCTGATGTTATACTTTTAATAATTTCACAATAAGCAGTTTTAGTGGTAAGAAAAGTTTGGTAAGAGAAAGTTTTACTTCAGGAAGTGTTTTATATAATGCTAATTTTAAGATCTGTCCTCCAAAAAAGTCATCTCTAAAGCTTCTTCACAGTATAAAGAAGACTGGAAGTCCAAACTCCAGTGTATGCTGCACACCAAAATGAAAATACTCTTGCAAATGGGGTTGTGTAAGAATAACCTCTCATCAGTTTGGCCTCAAAGCATTAAAGATTTTGTCCACAGCAAATCTCCTGATGACAGACTTTAAGGTTGGTAAAAAGCACCCATACCACAGAAACTGCAGATCCTTCAGGGGTAAAAATTCTTCACTTAGGGTCCATAAAACTCAAAGTAATCCATGCACAGATTTCAGGGGAGTCTTATGAACTTGGATAAGGGGAAACTACATCATTATTTTCACTAAAATTCTGTTTCTTTTGTAACTCAAATAAAATTCAAAATTTTATTTTATGCCTTTTGAAAACATCGTTCTGAGAAGGTGTCCATGGGTTTTGTCAGACCTTTTTAATGAAATAAAGGCCTCCCAACATTCCTGATGAAAAAAAAAAAAACCCAAAGTTGCAAAAAATCTTGAAATACAAACACAAAAAGGGTAAATCTGAGAGAGTAATCTTAAGGGAATAAACTAGGATGAACTGTTTACATTTTAGTATCAGGGATACACACATGGTCATAGAACCATAGTCATAGAGAGCATAATAAGACAATGGGGCAGTCTTTGATTTGATTTTAAGATATTAAATTTGATTTGATATTAAGATATTAAAATTAAATTAAGAAAAGGAAAGGAATGCACTGAGGAGGGTAAAGTGGGGGAAATAACTGGGATACATTAACTAAAAAACTAAATCAAGGAAAAAAGGGTGGGGGAAATGGGTGACCACTTGAACTTCACTTTCATTTGAACTGATCAAAGGATGTTAGAGACTCACAGAGTTGGGTGCATAAATAGGTATTACTCAACAGGGGCATAGGAAGGGGAGGGTGAAGGTTCTAAGCAAAACACACTTCAAGGAAAGGGGCAGGCTAGCCATACCAGATCTTAAATTGTAATATAAAGCAGCAATCATCAAAACTACTTGGTACTGGCTAAGAAACAGAGTGGAGGATCACTGGAATAGGTTAAGTACACAAGACAAAATAGTCAATGACTATAGTAATCTACTGTTTCATAAACCCAAAGACTCCAGCTTCTGGGATAACAACTCACTGTTTAACAAAAACCACTGGGAAAACTGGAAAATAGTATGGCAGAAAACAGGCACAGACCAACATCTTACACCATATACCAAGATCAAGTCAAAATGGGTACACAATTTAGATAAAGGCTGATACTACAAGCAAACTAGGAGAGCAAGGAATACTTTATCTGCCACATCTATGGAGAAGGCAAGAATTTATGACCAAACAAGAGACAGAGGACAGACATGAAATATAAAATGGATTATTTTGATTACATTAAATTGAAAAGTTTTTGCACAAACAAAACCAAATCAACCAAGATTAGAAGGGAAGTAGAAAGCTGGCAAACAATTTTTACAGCCAGTATCTCTGATAAAGGCCTTATTTCTAAAATATGTAGAGAACTGAGTGAAATTTATAAGAATATGAGTCATGCCTCAACTGACAATTGGACAAAGGATATGAACAGGCAGTTTTCAGATGAAGAAATTAAAGCTATCTTTAGTCATTAAAAAATGCTCCAAATCACTATTGATTAGAGAAATGCAAATAAAAACAACTGAGGTACCACATCACACCTATCAGACTGGCTAACATGACAAAACACAAAATGATAAAAGCTAGAGAAGATGTGGGAAAATTAGAACCCTAATGCACTGCTGGTGGAGTCGTGAACTGATCCAGACATTCTGGAAACAATTTGGAACTATGCCCCAAGGGCTATAAAAATGTGCACACCCTTTGACCCAGTAATACCATTTTTAGGGCTGTATTCCAAAGAAATCATAAAAATGGGAAAAGGACCAACACCTCTTTTTGTGGTGGCAAAGAATTGGAAATTAAGGGGATGTCTATTAATTGGGGAATGGCTAAACAAGTTGTGGTATATGAATGTAATGGAATACTATTGTGCTATAAGAAATGAGCAGACAGACTTCAGAAAAACCTGGAAAATTTCTATGAACCTGATGCTGAGTGAAGTGAACAGAACCAGGAGAACAATGTTCACAGTAACAGCCACATTGTGCGACGACTAATTTTGAAAGACTTAGCTCTTCTCAGCAATGCAAAGATCTAAGACAACTCCAAAAGATTCACAACGGAAAATGCCATCCACATCCACACAAAGAATTATGGAGTCCAAATGCAGATAGAAGCATAATATTTGTTCTCTCTTTTTGATTTTGTTTCTTCTTTCTCATGGTTCCTCCCATTGGTTCTAATTCTTCCTTACAACACGACTAATGTGAAAATGTTTAATACAAACATATATTGCATGCCCTCTTGGGGAGGGGGGAAAAGAGATAGGGGGAGAAATTTAGAACTCAAATTTTTATGGAAGTGAATGTTGAAAACAAAATAAATTAATTTTAAAAAAAAGATGAAAAAGGAAAGAAAGGGGGCAGGGAAAGAGAAGCAAGATTTCATCAAACCTAGAGCACTGAAACTAAGGATATTCACTCACAATCCTTTTCTCAATCAAGATAGAAAAACAAGGAGGAAGCAAACTAAAGGAATAGGATGGAGAAAAATGAACAATTAAAGTTAAGGATCAAGACTGGGAATGTGAATGGGATGAACTCATTCATATGACAGAAGAATAGCAAAATGGATGAGAGAACAGAACCACTTGAAACAAAGACTAATATAGAGTGAAAACAAGGGACTGGGGCAAAATTTATTAAGCTTCAGTACAAATAAAAATAATGATCTCAGGTAAGGCAACAACAAAATCAGATTTGAAACAGATAAACTACATTATACTGAAAGGTAACAAACACAAAGAATTAATATTGATACAAAATACATATAAGCTGAACCATGTAGCATCTACTTTAAAAGAAAACTTAAATTTAGACATACAGAGTTAAGAGTTGTAGAGCTAGGTCTCAAGTTAGACGTATAAGTAAGACAGTAAAATTGTAATAAAGGAGGACTTTAATATATGGCTTTCAAACACACACACACACACACACACACACACACACAGAGTTAAGATCTAAAGAGAATTTTAGAAAAGTTATATGACAGACCACAGACAATTAATGAATGGGAACAGAATGTGTACGTTTTTCAGCTGTACAACCATTACAATTGACCATGAATTAAGGTATTACAGATTAATACTAAAAAACAAAGATATTAAACATTTTTACAGATCACAATACAAAAATATATTTATGTGTACACACACATAAAGGCTCAGGTCACTGGCCAAAAAGCCCCCCCCCCCCAAATCACAGAAATAATAAATTTCATTAAAAATAATAACAATAAAACATTTTATAGACTCCTTTTATTTTTCCCCAGTTACATGTCAAGGCAATTATTAACACTAATTTTCTTAAAATTCCAAATTTTCTCTCTCCCTCCCTCAAATTCCTCCCCAAGACAGTAAGTAATTTGTTATAGGTGGTTTATAAATGTTCAATCATGCAAAACGTATCATAATAGTCCTGTTGTAAAAGAACACAGAGACCCAAAGGGAAAAAAACCATCTGTATTCAGACTCCAACAATTCTTTCTCTGCAGGTCGACAGCATTTTTCATGAAGAGTCCTTTGGAATTGTCTCAGATCACTGCATTTCTGAGAATTACTAAGTCATTCACAGAAAATGTTTTTTTTTTAAATGTTGGGGATGCAGCCAACACAAGTCTTCAAGGAAAATTTTGTCTCTAAACACATTCATGGATAAAAGAGAGAAAGAACAATAAACTGAACAAACAAGAAAACTAGAAAACCACATTTTGAAAAGCCACATTAAATGAAATAGAATATATGAAAATCAAGGGTGAGATTAACAAAATTAAAGGCAAAAAAAAAAACCTAGTTAATATTAACGAGGACCTAAATGTTTTTTTGCAGAGCAGAGATGATAAAATACATAAACCATAAGCTAATCTGATTTTTACAAAGAACACACACACACACACACACACACACACACACACAGAGTAAATTGTATAGAATCCAAATAGTGCAAAACCAAAATAGTATGTTGCAATATTACCATCACCTCAAAGGCTCTCCTCTTGCCTCCCCCACAACATATCTATGATCCTCTGCTCTTATAGGTGACCAGCCTTCTTCAATCAGGCCCTGACAAATCCAACAGAAACTAAACTTTTGTTTTAGGAAATTACAGCTATGAACAGAATATGAGTAAACCTTTTGTGGTGGCCATATGAAAATCTTCAAAGGCAAGTTTCTGATGAGACAAAATTCATAAATTAGCTAGCTTTGTTGGTAAAGAGAAACATCTTAGTTCAGTCACCTACCACTTTTTACTTAAACTATTGGTAATGACTTTCTAAACAGTCTCCCTACCTCAAATCTTGATCTGTGGAGACACCAAAGTAATTTTTGGTTTACCCTCAGATAGGAACAAGTCACTCTCCTGCTCAAACTCCAATGGCTATCTATATTTTGCCTCCAGGGTCAAAAAAAAATGCCACTGTTTGGCTTTTAACAACCTTCACAACCAGACCCAGTCTACCTTTCTTTTCTCATTTTATATTGCTCCCTTTCCCATACTCCATCCTCCAGCCAAACAGGCCTTTTTTATACCTCACACATGGTACTCCACCTCCCATTCCTATGAGCCTTTGTACTTTGCAGACCCCATGCCTAGAATACACTCCGTTCCTCACCTTTGCCTGACAGATACAACCCCAGCAGCAATGTCCACACAAAGCCTTTTATGGAAACTTCTGGTTAATAAGCTCCCCAGAGCACCCAGCTTGCATATGGCTACCCCAACAAAACGCTAAAATTCCAAGCAGACTAGATTAGAATCAAGAAATACAATGAGAAACTACAAGTGACTTCTTCCACCAGAAGTCAAGAAGCAAGAGCTGTCAACGAGGAGACAGCACAGAATATCCTTACAGTGTGATCAGAGTTGAAACAGGGATACCTCTAGCCTGGAAGGCTCTAATGTCTAAAAGCAGTGAGAGTACAGGGTCCCCCAAGAAAGAGGATGATTCAAGGGTAATTTGCAAAGAAAAAGGGAGGGGCAGGAAGTATCAGAAAACCTAGGGACACAAGAAAGCCACAGGAAAAAGCAATGGTCATCAGACAGTGACAGGCACAATACCATAGAACTCACTGGAAGCCTGGTTCCTAACACTCCATCCTGAGATGTCCAAGAAGGTCCTGAAGAACCAGAATACTGAACCTCAAAGATTCAAGGAAGTTTAATCCCAACAACAACAGGTCAGTGCAGGAAGAATGAGGATCAAGGGCCAAGTGAATGATCCAAAGCTCATCAGGTTGTCCTGGCACAAAGTTCCAATTCAGGAACTAAAGCAGGAAATATAAGTAAATGAAAATATCAACCAACATCAATAAATACTGAATATCTAAAGATGCCTCAAAAAGGAGAAAGTAACTCCACAACAACTGTAAGCAAAGACTAATGGGAAAACTGGATTTTAAAGAAATATTTAGTTTCTTCTAGTATTCTTCTGTCTAGCAAGACAGAAAAAAATGAAACAGAGGAAAGAAATAGGAAGAGATTTAATTAGCTTAGGAGAGAAAAAAATAAACCTTACCCTAATAAAAGACTGCACAAAAACTGGAATAGATAGAATAGAAATCAAAGACTATGACACAAAAATATTAAAACAAAACCACAAGACTGAAAAAAATTTCCTTAATTTAAAATATCAAAAACAAGTGACAGGGACAACAGTTTTATATAGCACATCTAGGTTGCCAGGTGCTTTACATTTATTTTTTCATTTGACTCCCTCAACAACCATGAGAATAGATGCTATTACCTATTAGTATCTTCATCTTACAGATGAGGAAACTGAGGCAGATAGCAACATCCTCAGGGTCACACTTCTATTAAGTGTCTGAGGCAGAATCTGAACTCGGGTCCTTTTCTGAAAGATCAACTCCCTTATCTACTGTGCCACCCATCTACCCCAAATTGACTTCCTCAAAACTGTGACCTCCCACCCCACCCCAAGAGAGAGAGCTCTAAATTGTCTATATTTTAGAAAATCACAAATCAAAACTGCTTATATATTTAGAAGCAATCAGATGAATTTATTAAGCACCTACTATGTTCCGGGCACTTGGCTTATTATAAGCCCTATTAATACAAAAAAAGAAAGATTAGACCCTGCTCTTAAGGAGGTCACAGTCTAATGGAGGAGACAAAATGGAAACAACTATATACAAACAAGCTAGATACAAGGTAAAATGGAAAAAAAATTAACAGAGGGAAGGCACTTAAAGGGAATTAGCAAAGGCATGTTGTAGAAGTAGAGATTTTAGTTGGAACTTGAAAGAAGCCAGAAAGTGGAGATGAAAGTGGAGAGCATTTTGGGTACAGGAGATAGCCAGTGAAAACAGAGTGGAGAGATGGAATGTCTTATTCAAGTGACACCCTACAGTACATGGGAAATGGGAGGTCGAGTGTATAAAATATCAGAACACTGCACAAAGGTGGTGGGGGGAATGCGCTAGGAAGGGCTTAGACCACCAAACAAGATTTAATATTTGATCCTAGAAGTAATTGAGAATCACTGAGGTTTACTGAGAAAAGAAAGTGACATGTTTAGAACTGTACTTTATTGAGAACAGCTGAGATGAGGGCCAACAGGAGGGGAGAGAGACACGTGGAAGGCAGGACAACTCGTCAGTCTACAGCAATAGTCCAGGCATGAGGCGATGAGGCCCTCCTGTGGTGGAGGGGGAAGTGCTGGAGGGGGAGAGCACAGGTAAGAGTATTAAGGTAAAAATCAACGAGCCTTAGTAGATTGGATATGATGGGTGATAGTGAAAAGTCAAGATGACCCCTAAGGTGCCAGCCAGGGTGACTGGGTGAACAACAGTAATAGGGGAAAAGGCAGGGAAGGAGAGGGCTTGGGGAAAAACATGCTAAGTCCAGTTTCAAATCATCAGCATAAAGATAACAAATTATGGGAGCTGATGAGATCACCAAATGACATAGTACAGAGAGCGAAGAAAAGGCCCAACTGAGCAACCTCCAGGAATAACCAGGAATAACAGGAATAACCTAGATAAAAAAAAAACAAAAAAAAAAACAGAAGCAGACTGAAAAGCACCATTCAGATACAAAGGTGAACCTGGAGAAATGACAATCATGAAAACCAAAGAGAAAAGGGTGATCAACAGTATAAAGGCTGCAGAAAGGTCAAGAAGGCTGAGACTGAGAAAAGTCCATTAGATGTTGGTAACTAACAGATCTATGGTTGACTCTGTAGAGTGTAGTTTCCATTGACTTTGGTTCCCGGACTGTAGAGTTAAGTGAGTAAAGAAAGTGAGTTAAGACACCTATTGTAGACAGCCTTCTCTAGTTTAGCCACAAAAGGGAAGAGAGAAACAGGGCAATAGTTAGGGGAGGTAGGGTTTTAGAGGATGGAAGAAGACATGGGCATAGTTGTAGATAGCAGGAAATCAAATGGTGGGCCATCAACACTAGCAGAGGGAGTTTCCTCATACCAATAAAATCACAAGACCAGTCCCCTTATTCTATAAATTTTTATACATACATGTTTTCCCTCAATGGAATGTAAGCTCCTTGTCTAATTCTCTGTATTAGTATCTGTGCCGCAGAGTAAAATGAGTTGCACACTACACATAGTAGGAACTTAATAAATGCTTATTAACTGAAGTCCAAATTCTAAAAATTAGAAATGAGAGGGGGAAAATTTACAACAAATGGAGAATAAGATACGGAAGTGTCCCCAAAACTGAAAATTTAAATGAAGTGATGACAATGTACAAAAATAGCAACAACCATAGATAACATAGAAATAATATATAACCTAACCTCATGACAAAAGTAAAATTGAGGAAAGCATTAATCAATTCTAATGAAGGCACATAACAGGCTTTCAAATATTTGAAGTCACTTATGTCTCCACCCTGTCCGCATCCCACCCCCACTCTTACTCCCACCTACCCCACCTCAGCCTAAATTTGTAGCCAACAAAAACCATCAAACACTTCTTGAAACCTAACAGTCATCCAGTGTTAGCAATCCCTCCCAGTTCCTGAGGATTTTTGAGCAGGTTAAGTGACGTGGCCAGACCTGTGACTGAGGAAAATGATCTTGGCATTATGTATGTTAAGAGAGAGGAAAGACTGGAACCAGCAGGCCAATTAGGAGTCCAGTGTAGTAAAGCTCTGCCCCAGGACCCTCCAAACACCTATAAAAGATAGCTCTGAACAAATTCTAGAACTGCAGAACCCACAAAATAGCAGAGGGAAGCAGGGCTCCAGCCCAGGACAGTCTGGATGGTTGTGGGGTAAGGTCTATCGCATGGAACTGGGAGCTGAACGGAGCAGGGCCCAACGTGAGCTAAGCCCAGAAGAAACAGACCAGGAGCTGGGCAGAAGAGGCCCTAGCCCCCTAAATCAGTGAGCTGTGGCAGTTACCAGACTTCTCAATCCACAAATACCAAAGACAACAGACAAGGTTAGTGGGAAAAGCTTCGAGGGACAGAGTGAAAGGAGTTCCCAGTTTGGCCACCGCCCCTGGGACAGCAGAGGTGATGCAGCTCTGAGGCTGCGTACAGAGCTACACCTGCAGTTGCTTCCGACCCCAGGTCCACCTGGTGGGAGGAATGAAGTGGTGGATCTGAGTGAGAGTGCAGAGCCAGCTTAGATCTCAGTCCTGTCTGGTTGGCGGTTCTTGGAGGAGAAGTAGCACTGGTGTGGCAGAGCTTGCTGTGTAGAAATAGCTCTGAAAACAATAGCACAGCCCTTCAAGCTTGTGACAAAGTACTCTATACTCTACAAGCAGTCATACCCCAACAAAAAGCTCAAGGGTCAAGTAAGTTGGCTGGGAACATGGCCAGGAACAAAAACGGACTCAGATTCAGACTCAGACTTTGGAATCATTCTTTGGTGACAAAGAAGACCAAAACATACAGCCAGAAGAAGTCAACAAAATCAAAGAGCCTACAGCAAAAGTCTCCAAGAAAAATATGAATTGGCCTAAGGCCACGGAAGAGTTCAAAAAGGATTTGGAAAAGCAAGTTAGAGAAGTAGAGGAAAAATTGGGAAGAGAAATGAGAGTGACACGAGAAAACCATGAAAAACAAGTCAATGACTTGCTAAAGGAGACCCAAAAAAATACTGAAGAAAACAACACCTTAAAAAACAGACTAACTTAAATGGCAAAAGAGCTCCAAAAAGCCAATGAGGAAAAGAATGCCTTGAAAGGAGAATTACACAAATGGAAAAGGAGGTCCAAAAGACCACTGAAGAAAATTAGATTGGAGCAAGTGGAAGCTAGTGACTTCATGAGAAATCAAGATTATTATAAAACAAAACCAAAGGAATGAAAAAATGGAAGACAATGGGAAATATCTCACTGGAAAAACCACTGACCTGGAGAATAGATCCAGGAGAGATAATTTAAAACGTATTGGACTACCTGAAAGACATGATCAAAAAAAGAGCCTAGACATCATCTTTCAAGAAATTGTCAAGGAATACTGCCCTGGGATTCTAGAGCCAGAGGGTAAAATAGAAATTGAAAGAATCCACAGATTTCCTCCTGAAAAAGATCCCAAAAAGATAACTCCTAGGAATATTGTTGCCAAATTCCTGAGCTCCCAGATCAAGGAGAAAATACTGCAAGCAGCCAGAAATTTGAGTATTTGTGGAAACATAATCAGGATAACACAAGATCTAGCAGGTTCTACATTACGGGATCAAAGGGCTTGGAATACGATATTCCGGAGGTCAAAGGAGTTAGGATTAAAACCAAGAATCACCTACCCAGCAAAACTGAGTATCATGCTCCAAGGCAAAATATGGACTTTCAATAAAATAGGACTTTCAAGCTTTCTCAGTGAAAAGACCAGAGCTGAATAGAACATCTGACTTTCAAACACAAGAATCAAGAGAAGCATGAAAAGATAAACAAGAAAGAGAAATCATAAAGGACTTATTAAAGTTGAACTGTTTTGTTGACATTCCTACATGGAAAGATGATGTGTATAATTCATGAGACCTCAGTATTAGGGTAGCTGAAGGGAATATACGTATAGATAAATAGATAGCCAGACGGACAGAGGGCACAGGGTGAGTTGAATATGAAGGGATGATATCTAAAACAATAAAGGGATGAGAGAGGAATATATTGAGAGAGGGAGAAAGGGAGAGATAGAATGGGGTAAATTACCTCACATAAAAGTGGCAAGAAAAAGAAGTTCTGTAGGAAGGGAAGAGGGGGCAGATGAGGGGGGAATGAGTGAATCTTGCTCTCATCGGATTTGACTTGAGGAAGGAATAACATACACACTCAATTGGGTATCTCACCCCACAGGAAAGAAGGGGGATGATAGAAGAGAGGGCAGATGGGATTGGAGGTAACCAAAAACAAACACTTTCAAAAAGGGACAGGGTCAAGGGAGAAAATTGAATAAAGGGGGATAGGATAGGAAGGAGCAAAATATGTTAGTCTTCCACAACATGAGTATTGTGGAAGGGTTTTACATAATGATACGCATGTGGCCTATGCTGAATTGCTTGCCTTCTTAGGAAGGGTGGGTGGGGAGGGAAGAGGGGAGAGAATTTGGAACTCACTTTAGTTTCAAAAACAGATGTTCAAAAAAGAAAAAGTTTTTGCATGCAATAGGAAATAAGACATACAGGCAATGGGGCATAGAAATTTATCTTGCCCTTCAAGAAAATAAGGGAAAAGGGGACGGAGGGAGTGGGGTGACAGAAGGGAGGGCTGACTAGGGAACAGGGCAATCAAAATATATGCCATCTTGGAGTGGGGGGGAGGGTAGAAATGAGGAGAAAATTTGTAATTCAAACTCTTGTGAAAATCAATGCTGAAAACTAAAAATATTAAATAAATTAAATTTAAAAAATAAAAAAAGAAAATGTGCTGTAAAAAGCAGTATTACTCAGAGAAATGAAAATTAGAATTATCAACTCATTCAGTTTTGTTGGCAAGGATTGAGTAAATGGGAACACCAATTTACTGCTGTGATGTCCATGACCAACCATTCTGAAAAAAACAATTTTGAATTATGCAAAAAAAAAAAAAAGTACAAAATTGTTTTCTCTGACTCAGCAATCCCTTTATAGGGTTTGTAAACTTATCCCCTCCTCTGATAACAACAGCAGCTTAAATTTACAAAGTACTTTTCCCTCTTTCACAAACATTTCATTTCCTGCTACATGGAAGCAAGACATGAAACAATACTGTCTCAGAAGAATGCAAGATGAAGATCACAAGAGAATGATGAAGGGTAAAGCTGGCTATACTATAAACTCCTAAGGACAGGAGTAAAGGACATCATGGTACACAGCTGAACTCAGGGATGGAGATTAATAATATAAAGAGTGTAGAGAAAATAAAGAAAAAAGCTCTGGAAAGAGCCTTAAGAACTTTGTTCCATCGTCTCACTGCTATACCTCAGCCCCTAATTTCCAAGTCACTATTTACATTTTCCTTTGAAACTTCTCCATGAGCATTTATTGCATTTCCAATGTTAACTCAATTCTGACACTAGTATTATAGGAGGGATGCTACCTCATTCTCATGACTTCTACATAAAAATTGAAGAGTTATCATCTGCTCTTGCTACTCTATTCAAAAACCTAAATGGCTCCCTATTAATCAAGCCTAAATTCCTTTTTCCACTATATGTTAAAAACTCCCCCTCCCTTTAATTTTCTTTCATTTAAAAAATATATTAAGTAGGGACATAAACAAAACTTCAATTCCACTGACAATTCCAGAGACAATAATCTCTGAAATTACCAGAAAAATAACAATGAGGAAGTCAATGGATTTTGGTGAACTTGAAACCACTTTTAGCAGAAGTGTACCAAGAAGCTAGAAAGCAGAGGAAGGGAGAAATTACTAAAAAGTTGGAGGCAGAGAATATAAACTAAGCCTATAAGGTTATCAGTGAAGGAAAGGGGTACAGGATGAGAGCTTGGAAAGATACAAGGATAAAGGTTTGGGCATCAAGAGTATATAAAAAATAAAGAAGTCACAGAATCAATATCATAGCTGACAGGAGTCACACCATGACCAGTAAACATTAATTCTCCAAAAACAAAAACAAAACACAAAAAAAGAATCACACAAATATGGAGCACTTACAGTTAAATCCCGAAAGGGAGATGGAGAGGGAAATGAAATCCAACAAGGTAAAATTTTATTAAATGTTGAGAACATTAATTCTTAAAATATTTATTCAGCATCTGTCACCCCATCCTCACTTCCCTCCCATCCTCACTAATCTTACAAAATCCAACCTACTAGCTCATGCCTCAGGCCCTTTTTTTAGGATCCCCTCCAGCTAGAACCTCTCGGTGGGCATGCCACAGCAAAGTGGTAAAATCCAGATTCCACAACCTAAGAGGGGAACATACAGCTATAACACTCAAAAAATCATCACGGGAAATGAATATCAAAGACTATCAGGGTTTTGGCTCAAGTAACAAAGGTCCAACAGTAAGATCATTTCAACTGAGAGCTAATATGTTACAAACAAGAATGAGGAAAGGTAAAAAATATAGCTATAAATTTACCAGTAAATAACATTCATATACCGATTATTTTTAAAAATAAAGGGAAAGAATATCATTAAGTAGAAGACTTTTATTGTAGTTATCACAAATATCAATCAATGTTAAAACGAGAATGGACCATCATTAACAAAAAGTGTGAAGGGATCAAAGAAATATGGGAAGATATACAAAATGTGTAGCAAATGAACCAGGGAAAAAAATTTTCACTAAAACCAAAGAGTTTCTAACAATATAACAAATTGATTTTACTTACACACATACGCACACGATAAAGGTCAAAATGTATCAAGAAATTAAGGACAATTACAAGTACTACTCTGTTAAAGTAATATGAATTTTTTGCATACATATTCTGATCGTTCTCCACTTTTAGATGAAAAAAGAAAAACTAGCCTTAATTCCCAGATATAAATGGGAGGCAAGTACCTTTTAGTTTGGTCTGTGAGAATTTCATAGTTAGCTTCTTTTCTGACCTTTCTATACCATTTGATACCTTAAACCAAAGGTGTCAAACAGGGCCCAAGTGCCTGGAAAGATTTCCTGAACACTTTTGAGTGAGGTCCAGATTAAAATGAAATTGGGAAATTTAACAAAACAAATATACAAACCAATTAACATTAATATGAAATCTTCTAAGACAATGCACAGCCCTCAGAGATCCTTACAGGAATCCTTTTCTACTTGAGTTTTGAAGTCACAGAAGTGGTGGTGTCATCAAACCCAAACAGAAATGAATTCCACCAGGCCACATACTAACTTGTAAAACCACAAATTATCATTATCTATGTTGTATTTTTATTTTGTTAAACATTTACCAATTACATTTTAATTTGGTTCTGCTGGGGCATGTCTGCGAGTTTGACATCTCTTCAGTAGTGAAGAAAGACATTATATAAAGGTGCTAAAAAAGGAAATAGTCTTACCTCTAATAAAAGCTATAAACCATACATTCACCTAAGGACTAGATCATTGGAACAAGCAGTTTTAGATTCTATGCTTTCTCTTAATTTCTTGCTTATATAATTCAAAAGCCCATCCTTGGAATGCAAACCAAAATTAAAATTTATATTAAAAAAGGATGGGGAGAGGAGTACATATAGGAGAATAAAGGAACAGAGTTTTTTAGAAAAGAAAAAGGAAGAAATGCTTGAAAAATAAGCACCAAAAGGCAATGAATGAGATCAAGGCATATAGAGAATTTGACAAAGAAAAGAGTCATCTCATCTTCTAAGACCCCGGGGAAAAAAAAATTAGTGTTTCCAAGGTTCTTTCCTCCCAATAACCTGGGAGTTACTGATCCATGAGCACTGTCACCTCAACTTTGCTAACCACTGGTTAGAATAAGATTCAGATCAGTACACTTTTCTACTTGCTTCCACTTCCTCATTCAAAGATGACACTGCATAAAACATATGAGGAACTTACTCACATTTGTAACCTTTAAGAATAATAACCTTTCCCCAATTGATAAATGATCAAAGAATATGAAGAAAGTTTTCAAGGAAGAAAAAAAGTGAGGGTAGATTAAGAAAAAAGAGAGGGAGGGAGTGAGAAGAAAAAAAGGGAGGAAGAAAGGGAAAAAGGGAAAGAGAGGAGAAGGACTCGAAATCACTGTTGGATCTAGGAATTGGCCTAAGTCTTCCAGAGAACAATTTGGAATCATGCCCAAGTTAATAAACTGTGTGTACTACTTGACCATTAATTGTTATTCTCCTTGACAAGAAATAAAGGACAAACAACTACCATCACTATACTTATACTCCAAAGAAACCAACAAAAGATATACAAAAATCTTTCTGTAATGTCCAAGAATTTGACACTAAGGCTGGGGTGACTATCAATTGGAGAATGGCTGAATTATGGTGTATGAATATAATGGAATACCATTGTGCTTTAGGAAATGAGGAAAGAGTTTCAGAGAAACCTAAGACTTTAGGAACTGATGCAGAATGAAGTGAGCAGAATCAAGAAAACAATTTGTACTACATTATAAAATCAAATAAATTTTGAAGAGTCCAATGTTTATCCATGATTACAGAAGACTTGGTGAAAAATGCTCCCACCAGTTAACAGAGAGGTAGACTAAACCCACAGAACAAACACAAATTTTTGGCCAATATGGGAATGTGCTTTACTGAATATGAGTTTTTTGTTGTTTTTTCTTTTTTTAAACAAAGGTTTTGTTTTCCTTTTAAGAGGGAAGGAGAAAAACACTATTGAAAAAAAATTTTAATTAAAATAGTGGGTGTCAAGCTGTTTTTACCAGTGCAAAACTGAGACAGACTATCTAGACATTTTAAGTATCCCACCACAACTTTCTCAGCTTTGCAATCTGCACCAAAAACTTTTCATCCAGGTTTTCCAGTAGGCCTATGATCCTATACTACATTTTCCAATACTTCGGACATCATCTCAGTTTATCCTTCAAGTCTTACTCCATATGTTCACCATGGCACTTGTAAGTCTGTAAGATAAGTAACTAATCTTCTTTATGTATAGTACTACTACTACTATCTTAACCTTCCTTCCGAACAAAATATACCTCTCATTGACCAATACTAGACATAAACCCAACAATGATCTGAATTACCTATAAAATTATTACCTCCTGATTTAAATTCCCTGGCTCATTTTTTTGATGGGTATATATTATTGATAGATAATAATAATAATTCTGGCCTTAGAAGTTTCATTTAACTCTCTTCCCCATCATCAACAAAATGGATTATTGGGCTAATGTCTTTCTATAGTATCTTCTATAATAGCTATACCCACAATCATGCAGAAGACTGAAAGTGAAGCGTGCCTCTCTCCTAACAGAGAAGAGGTGGACCACGGGTATAGAATGAGCTGTACCTATTATAAAATATGGACAAGGTAATTTGTTTTGCTTAACTCTACCTTCTTTGTTACAAGGGAGTGGGAGGGAAATGTGTGCCACTGGAAAATCAGTTATGTTTTTATTAAGCATTTAAAAAAATAACAGAAACAAAAAGCCAAAAATCCTCTAAGTTGAGATTTCCCGTATTTGCAATAAGACCTTTTTTTGTTAGAAGCAAGACGACAAGAATAGGACAAGCCAACAATGAAGCAAATGCACAATTTTTAACCTGTTTTCTCCACCAAGAAAAATGGCCTAATAGGAACTGGAACTCATGATCTGCAAGGAAATAAGTTTGTACTTAGCTGTTCTCAGTTACTTAGCCCAATTAAAAATTCTACCTCAAGGTACTAAGATAATGTGGGTATATTTATTGAATCATTGTTGATAATTCCTATGAAATCTGGTAGACAGCAAAGGGGCTGATGGACTAAAAATGGGGCAAATATCATTCCAATTGTCAAAAAAAATATATATGCACACACACACACACACACATAGATAGACAGATAGATTAGACAGATCTCAAACTCTATACTTATGGAAAGCCTGATTTAGACAGTAGAATGGATAATTCAAAAATATGATTTGTCAACACTGGGAAAGGGAAAGGTAATAGGAGATGGTATAGAATCGTTATTGTCCCAGACTAAACTACTTCTCTTTTGACAGGAAAGCTAAATTATATGAGAATTCCATATGTATAATATGTGATGCAAAATCTCTTTTAAGTAATAATCTTTGCGATATACAGAATAGCTGACACTTCTGTTGCACTCTGAATATTTGGGAAGGGCTTTACATACATTATTTCACTTGATCCTCAAAACAACTCCATTAACATTAACATTTTCATTTTACAGTTTACAAAAACTAGATCTTAGTGAGATTCTGCCCAGGGTCACCTAGCTACCAAATGTCCAAGACAGAATTTTGACCTGGAACTTGTAATGCAACGGGAAGATCCTTCCCATTCATTAACAGGCCTATTCTACCTGCTTGAGTCATATGGAAGCCTGAGTCACATGAGCCTGTGTTGGGAGGAGCCTGCTGAACTGGTGGAGCAGGAAAGGGTGGGGCAGGAAGCTGGAATGAGTCAGAGCTGGGAAGAGAGAGTGAGCGAGGAGTCAGAGAGAATAGAGCAGCCAGTAAGAGTAAGAGAGGAAGTGATTTTGCCTAAGGGAGTTTGTGGGGAGGCCTGACAGAGGGAAGGCTTGGGGATGGCAGCGCCCCCTACATTGATGTGTATAGATTTCTTTGGTGCTATGACAGATTTGGCTTTCTGGTGTTGGAACAAAATGTTTCTGTTTCATCTTCAACGAAGAGAGTCTGTTATATCTTGAGATTCAAACCTGGGAATTCACCTGAATATTCACAGCAGCTGCTGTGGGTATGGCATTGGCAATACACAGCTCTAACCAAGTCCAATGCATTTTCCACTACATGATTACACTTCTCTAAAAAAAGAAAAAAAGGGGGGGGCGGAGCCAAGATGGCGGCTGGTAAGCACAGACTAGAGTGAGCTCCGTACCCAAGTCCCTCCAAAAACCTATAAAAATGGCTCTGAACCAACTCTAGAACGGCAGAACCCACAGAACAGCAGAGGGAAGCAGGGCTCCAGCCCAGGACAGCCCGGATGGTCTCTGGGTGAGCTCTATTCCACACGGAGCTGGGAGCTGGGGGCTGGGAGCTGGGAACGGAGTGGAGCAGAGCCCAGCCTGAGCGGCGTGGACGATCCAGTCCGGAAGCCGGGCGGAGGGGGCCCTAGCGCCCTGAATATGTGAGCTGCGGCAGTTACCAGACCCCTCGACCCACAAACACCAAAGACTGCGGAGAAGGTTAGTGGGAAAAGCTGCGGGAGTGGAAGGAGTTCGCAGCGGAGGTGGGGCAGCTACAGCTGTTGTTACTTCCGGCTCCAGGCCCACCTGGTGGGAGGAATTAAGTGGCGGATCGCAGCAGGGGTGCACAGCCTGCCAAAGATCTGAGCCCAGTCTGGACTGGGGGTCCTTGGGGAAGGAGGAGTGCGGCTCTGACAGAGCTGGCACCTCCCCCCCAAACGTAGAACATAGAACTCTGTAATCTACAAGCAGTCATACCCCACTGAAAAATTCAAGGGTCAAGTTAGTTAGTTGGGAATATGGCCAGGACGCGAAAACGCGCCCAGATTCAGTCTCAGACTTTGGATTCTTTCTTTGGTGACAAAGAAGACCAAAACATACAGCCTAAAGAAGACAACAAAGTCATAGAGCCTACAACCAAAGCCTCCAAGAAAAACATGAACTGGCCCCAGACCATAGAAGAACTCAAAAAGGATTTGGAAAAGCAAGTTAGAGAAGTAGAGGAAAAATTGGGAAGAGAAATAAGAAGGATGCGAGAAAACCATGAAAAACAAGTCAATGACTTGCTAAAGGAGACCCAAAAAAATACTGAAAAATACACTGAAGAAAACAACACCTTAAAAAATAGACTAACTCAAATGGCAAAAGAGCTCCAAAAAGCCAATGAGGAGAAGAATTCCTTGAAAGGCAGAATTAGCCAAATGGAAAAGGAGGTCCAAAAGACCACTGAAGAAAATACTACTTTAAAAATTAGATTGGAGCAAGTGGAAGCTAGTGACTTTATGAGAAATCAGGATATTATAAAACAGAACCAGAGGAATGAAAAAATGGAAGACAATGTGAAATATCTCCTTGGAAAAACCACTGACCTGGAAAATAGATCCAGGAGAGATAATTTAAAAATTATTGGTCTACCTGAAAGCCATGATCAAAAAAAGAGCCTAGATACCATCTTACAGGAAATTATCAAGGAGAACTGCCCTGATATTCTAGAGCCACAGGGCAAAATAGAAATTGAAAGAATCCATCGATCGCCTCCTCAAATAGATCCCAAAAAGAAATCTCCTAGGAATATTGTTGCCAAATTCCAGAGCTCCCAGATCAAGGAGAAAATACTGCAAGCAGCCAGAAAGAAACAATTTGAGTATTGTGGAAACACAATCAGAATAACCCAAGATCTGGCAGCTTCTACATTAAGAGATCGAAGGGCTTGGAATGCGATATTCCGGAGGTCAATGGAGCTAGGATTAAAACCTAGAATCACCTACCCAGCAAAACTGAGTATCATGTTCCAAGGCAAAATATGGACTTTCAATAAAATAGAGGACTTTCAAGCTTTCTCAGTGAAAAGACCAGAACTGAATAGAAAATTTGACTTTCAAACACAAGAATCAAGAGAAGCATGAAAAGGTAATCAAGAAACGGAAATTGCAAGGGACTTACTAAAGTTGAACTGTTTTGTTTACATTCCTACATGGAAAGATGATGAGTATGATTCATGAGACCTCAGTATTAGGGTAGTTGAAGGGAATATGCATATATATATGCATATATATATATATGTTTAAGTATATATATAAGTGAATGTGTATGTATGTATGTATCTATGTGTATATGTATGTATGTGTATGTATGTGTATATATATATATGTAAAAGAGAGAGAGCAGACACAGGGTGAGTTGAGGATGAAGGGAAGATATCTAAAAGAAATAAAATAAAATTAAGGGATGAGAGAGTAACATACTGAGAGAGGGAGATAGGGAGAGATAGAATGGGGTGGATTATCTCGCATAAAGGTGGCAAGAGGAAGCAGTTCTATGGGAGGAGGGGAGAGGGCAGGTGAGGGGCGAATGAGTGAACCTTGCTCTCATCAGATTTGGCCTGAGGGGGAATACCATACATACTCAGTTGGGTATCTTACCCCACAGGAAAGAAGAGGGAGGAAGATAAAAAAAAAATAAAAGGTGGGGGGATGATGGAGTGGAGGACAGATGGGGGTGGAGGTAATCAAAACAAACACTTTGGAAAGGGGACAGGGTCAAGGGAGAAAATTCAATAAAGTGGGATGGGTTGGGAAGGAGCAAAATGTAGTTAGCCTTTCACAACATGAGTATTGTGGAAGGGTTATACATAATAATACATGTGTGGCCTAGGGTGAATTGCTCAACTTCTTAGGGAGGGTGGGTGGGAAGGGAAGAGGGAAGGGAATTTGGAACTCAAAGTTTTAAAATCAGATGTTCAAAAACAAAAAAACTTTTTGTATGCAACTAAAAAATAAGATACACAGGCAATGGGGCGTAGAAATTTATCTTGCCCTACAAGAAAGGAAGGGAAAAGGGGATGAGAGGGGAGGGGGGTGATAGAGGGGAGGGCTGACTGGGGAACAGGGCAACCAGAATATACGCCATCTTGGAGTGGGGGGGGAGGGCAGAAATGGGGAGAAAATTTGTAATTCAAACTGTTGTGAAAATCAATGCTGAAAACCAAATATGTTAAAGAAATAAATTGCATTTAAAAAAATAAAAATAAAAATAAAAAAAGAAAAAAAAACTGTGTGTGAGCACAGAGAACTGGTTTGCAAAGCATCTTGGATTTACTATCTCTCTTTGGCTTCACCAGCAACCCTAAGAGGTAGGTACCAACATTACATTTTTTAAAACCTTATTTTACTAAAAAAAAATTGAGGCTCAGGGAAGTCCTATATGTCCATGAACATACAACTATCAAGTGTGGAAGATCAGATTTAAATGCAAATTTCACTTGAGTCTAGCACTCTTTCCATTATAGTCAGGGGGCTTTAGAACTGACTAAATTACTATAAGTAAAACTGATTAATTAATAAATGATAATCTGAAAGGACAGTTTTAGTAGAGTATTCCAGGGCTCTGAACTTTACCATGGTCTTCTGAATGTTAATAAATGACTTGTATAAAATCCTCAAAAGTATGTTTGTGAAATTTTTGGATGACAAGAAGCTCAAGTTATAAAGATAAAATTTAATAGGGATAAACTTGAAATAATGATATTGGATTCAAAATAATCAACTACACATATACAGAATGGTTAACTATTGCTAGAAAATAGTTTATAAAAACAGTTCACAAAACTTTAAGGGTTTTGTTGAACTGGGACGGAGTGGGGAAGCAAGTTTAGTAGATTGAAAGCACAATGAATTGACAGTGTGAGATGGAGGCCACAAAAGCTAATTCAATGTAAGCTAATTCAATGTTAGGCTACATTAATAGAAACATTTTCTAAAGCAAGTGTTGTTGGGGTCCACAAATTTGTGAGGTTTTGGCTTGTTTTTTTTTTAATGATTTCAAATAGAATTGGCTTCCTCTGTGCAAGATAATAATAGCCTCATTGTATTTTGCCCCCAGAATACATCTAAAGTAAATATCATGTCCGTTCCTGGGAACCTCATTTTAAAAGGCACAATGACAAATTAAAAGCACATGAGCAAAGCTTGAAAACATGAGAATTTGAGAATTTGTTGAAGATAGCAGAGATGTTTCACTTGGGAATGTACTTGAAGGAGAAGGCAGCATTCTCTAAATATGTAAGAGATTGTCACATAGGAGGAGAATTTGATTTGTTCTGTTAGGCACTGGACTGTAAGTTACAAGGAAACACATAAGGAAATCATTCCTAATAAATGGGTTACCTTGAGGGATAGTATATTTTCTTTCAATAGAGGTCATCAAGGAGAGGATGGATTTGGGAGGAGGGGAGGAGCTCTCTATAGCCAGATTTATGACTTGCCACAGGATCCATTCCAATGTAGATTCTAGCAATTTTCTGACTGCTTCTTCTCATTCTCCTTAACTGGTTCCTCATTTTCCTCTCAGGGGTCCTTCATCAAGACTATCTGCATGCCTTTTCTTTTTGTATTCTCATCTTTCAATCTCAATCATCACAGTACCTGACTTCCATTACCACCTCTTAGAATTTATCTTAGCCTACTCCAAACTTTCCTCTTAGAGTTCAGCATCACCAACTGTAAGCTAGACAATTCCACCAACACAAATGTCCAAAAGTTAAATCATCATCCTCCTTCCAAAATCTGTTGATGGCATTAGTGAGTGTAAAAACCCAGGTATTCTAGTTGGAAACCTCAGTCATTTTTCATTCTCCCTTATCCTCATCCAATAATCAGTTGACAAGTCATGTCCATTCTGCCTCGAGGTTCTAATAGTAAATCCTCCATTTGACATTTAAAACACTCTATATAATCCTGACCTCTTCCTGCCTTACTAATTTTCCATTCTTCTCACACATCACTTCTTTTATGCCCTCTGTGAACCAATGAGATGAGATGGTCCTCCTGGCTATTTCTTTAACAAGATTATCCCCAGATTCTGCACTTTCACTGTCTGTCTCTACTCCAGAAACTTCTCTTCCTCATCTCCACCTCCTGGCTTCAAGTCTCAGCTAATGTTACTGATTCAGTAAAGTCTTGTTTTTTTTTTAAATTCTGAACTTGAAAACACCAAACAAAATGAATGTCTCCATAAACAGTGTGGCAGCGAGAGGGACTTGTACATGAAAACCACATGTCTCTAGCAAGTTATCTCCAGAAACTCCCAGGTTTTACCATACCTTTTTGTACCCAATTTCCTCCATTTCATATTTTCCACACCTGTAGCTCGTCATCTTTCTTCAGGCATTTTGTTAGCCTTCTAACAAATCTCTTGCCTCTTCGTCCTTTATACATGCTGCCAAAATAATTTTCCTAATGGACACATCAGATGTTACTTCTCTCCTATCACATTCGTTAAAATGACAAAAATGAGGAAAATGATAAATGCTGGAGAGGATATGAGAAAATTGGAACGTTGTTACGTTGCTGGTGGAGTTGTGAACTGATCCAGCCATTCTGGAAAGCAATTTTGAACTATGCCCAAAGGGCTATAAAAATGTTCATACCCTTTGACCCAGCAATACCACTTCTAGGGTTGTATCCCAAAGAGATCACACAAGTGGGAAAAGGACCCATATGTACAAAATTATTTATAGCGGCTCTTTTTGTAGTAGCTAAGAACTGGAAATCAAGGGGATGCCCATCAATTGGGGAATGGCTTAACAAGTTGTAGTATATGAAGGTAATGGAATATTATTTGTGCTATAAGAAATGGGGATCATATGGACTTCATAACAACCTGGAAAAACCTACACGATATAATGCTGAGGGAGCAGAGCAGAACCAGGAGAACATTATACACAACCACAGATATATGGATTCTGTGATGACTAACCCTGATAGACTTTGCTCTTCTCAGCAACACAAGGTGCAACAAAGACAACTCCAAAGGAGTCACAATGGAGAATGCTATCTACATCCAGAGAAAGAACTATTAAGCATGAATGCAGATTGAGGCACACTTTATGCTCCCCTTTTTTTTCCTCTCTTTTGTTTTTGTGGGTTTTTTTGGTTTTGTTTCTTCTTTCTCATGATTCATTCCGTTGGTCATACTTCTTCACAACTTGACTAGTGTGTAAATAAGTTCAAGTCGAAGTTATACGTAGAAGATATATCAGATGCCATGCCACGGGGGGGGGGGAATCTGGAACTCAAAATTATGTAGAACCAAGTGTTGTGAACTAAAAATAAAAAAATCTCTAAATGGAAAAAAAAACACCTTAATGGTTCTCCATTGGCTAAGATATAAAAACATAATCCTGGCATTTAGAGAGCAGAGTATCTCACCAGTGTATTTTCACAAAACTCCCCCCTTCACATAATCTTTGATCCAGCAAAAATGAAATTCCCAGTTTCCTGATTTCATCTTGACCTCTTCCACCTTCAATGGCCATCCTCCATTACTGTAAACAGACTCCCCTCATGTTTCCCCATGCTGAAAAACTTCTCTTCCTTCAAAGACCAGCTCAAGTGTAACTGCTTCCATGAAACCTAACCCGAACGTCCCAAGAGCTCTCCAGCCTGGAATCTTTGGCTATCTTTTTTGACTACCTTAATCATATTCTACGGGATGTTACACTTTTAGTAAGGGGTACTTTTCACCTCTACTTCCCAACCTCCTAAAGCAGTCCCCCGCACAAAGTGAGGGGGTGGGGGAGAGGTCTTGGGTGTCCACTGAACTCAACTGCAGAAAGAAGGGTACATTAGGTTAAGAAACAACTTGGGGGGGGGGGGGAGACGTGGGAAAAGAAATTACTTCTCACCAGTTTACCTCTAATTTTCTACTCCAGAATCAAATTAAAGCTGTCCAAAAAAAAAAAAAGACTAGAGCATTACAGACTGGTCCCACCCTCTCATTTTATAGAAACTGATACACAAGAGGCCACACAAGCTAATTAAATTAGATTTTGACATCTAAGTTTATTACATGTGTATTTCACTTAACCAAGCAATATTATAAATGAAATCCCAAATTTAGGGAATTATTTACTTCACCAGGTGGCAAAATAACCCTTTTAAAAAGTAGGCTTCCCTAGAGGATTTATAACCATAATTTACAAAAGGTGCCTGTGATCTCTATTAACACCTAGCATAATAGGATTAACCCTCAGTTTATGCTGCCATCTTTGTACTCACTTTTTCTCTTCAAGGATTACTTCTGCTACACTGGTTATTCCTAAAAAAAATCTCTTACAGTTTTCCTATGTGATCAAGTCCTAGTTAAAAAAACCCAATTTCACAAAGGTTGTTCCATCCCCTCACACCCACACCACACCAAAAATTGATATAATTTCCCCAAACCTCTGATATCACCCTTTTTCTGATGATACTAATATCCAAATAGCCTAAGCCCCCAAACTTCAACTTTGATATGTTCTGTTCCTTCATCACATTCAATAAACTAATTAGCGCTTATTAAGCACTTAGCATATGTTCTAGGTCCTCAGGTTACAAAAACCACACCTCCCACCCAGTTCCCACCCTCAAGCTTTTTTTCTGCTAGTAAGTACATACAACATACTAAGTAAATAAACTGTAAAATTCATTGTTCATTTAAAATCTTCCTCATCTCTCTTCCATTTAAAAAGGTTTTGATGCACTTAAAAACCCAACTTTTGTTACTTCCCAAAAGAATCTTCCCTTTTGGAGCACAGAGTCAAGGAAAACAAAAGAAATGGCCAGGTTTGAAAAAGTTTGCTTCATTTCCTTACCAACTAATAAGGTTTTGCCTACCTCACTCTATCAGTTCATTCAAATCTTCACAAGTTCTCTGAATCCTTCTTATTTGTCCCTTATGGCACGATATTCTATTAAATCCATATTTCATAATTTAATTCAGCTATTTTCTCCTATCAATGAGCACCCTTTTTGACAGTTCATTGCCATTTTTTTAAATGAGGTGCTACTATAAATATTTTTTCTTCCATGGGCTTTCTCTTTGACCTCTAAAAGATATATGCCTGATACTGTGTATCTTGGTTCAAAATGTATAGGCACCTTTCCATCCTTGTTCAGGCTTTCATCACCGCACACAGATAATACAGCAGTCTCCTGGCCTTTAAATCTCTCCTCCAATTCAGTTCAATTCAAACAACAGAATGTAAGCTGATTGAGGTCAGTTATTTCATCTTGATCTCTGTGTACTCAGCATCTATAACAGTGATTACTAAGTAGGTGTTTAATAAATATTGACTTTATTAGGAGTCTACCATGTGCAAGATACTGTACTAGGTGCTGGAACTATAAAGATAAAAATGAAATTGCCACTGACCTCAATATTCTCTTAGGCGATATTAACTGTACACACAATAACTATGCACAGAAGGAAAGAGGTGAGGAAGACATTTAAAGTGCTCCAGGAAAATGAGAAAGAAGAGAACACTAACAGGTTAAAAAAGCTAAAGGTGTCATAAAGAACAAAGAAACCCAAGTGAGTCTTAATGATGGGGGTGGGGGGAGAAGTAATAAAAGAGAATAGGACAAAAATTACAATAAGGTATCCAAGAAGAGTAGTCAACACTATCAAAAGCTAAGAAAAAAACAGGGTAGATGGTGACTGAGAAAGGTACGGTAAAAAGAGCCCTTACTAACTTTTTAGAGAATAAGATCCCTAAAGTCAAATTATAAAACTGATACAGGAGATGCTGAGAAAGTAGAGGTTTAAAATATTGATTATTCAAGGAGTCCAGCAGTGAAATACAGTAATCTGACAACTTGAAAGGACTACAAGGTGAAAACTGCCACTGGTCTTTTCATTTGTGTTTTTAAGGATGAAGACAAGTCAGCAAGTGTGTGTGTGTGTGTGTGTGTGTGTGTGTGTGTGTGCAATAAAGGAACTATTGGTTCACAGGGAAAGGATTAAAGATGAGAAAGAATAACAGTGCAGGGCACAGGTCCATTTTACAGAACTATCATTTATTAAACTATCATTTCACACGCCGGGCACTCCACTGGATCCTACAGAAACAAGATAAAAGTGAAATGATCTCTGCCTATTCTCCATTGTATAATGTAGAGTGACAAGATAAACATGAGTGGTACAGAGAAGCCACTAGCTGCTCTAAGGAGGAATCAGTAAAGTTCTGATTCCAGAGGTGCCACTTGAACTGAATTCTGAAGGGAGAGAGAGATTCTAAGAGGCTGGAGAGAGAAGAAAAGCATTGCAAGCATAGGGAACAGTTTGAGGAAAAGTCATCTACAAGAAACATCAAGACCAGTTTGGTTGATCTGAAGAGTGCACGAAAGGGAGTAATACACCTAAAAATGTAGTTTGGAGCTAAGTTGTGAAGGGTTTAAATTCCAAAGAAAACCTATATTTGATCATAAAAGGCAACAGGGAGACAATAAAGCTTACTGAGCAATAACATGGAATAACATGGTGCAAACTGAGCTTGAGAAGTATCAATACGACAGATTGTGGAACAAACCGTAGACCAACTAGGAGGCTGCTTGCAATATAGTTGTTGTAAGAGATGATGAGGTCCTGAACTAGCCTAATGGCCAGAGAGATTGGATTGGATGAGAGATGCTCTGGAGGTAGAATCCTCAAGACTTGGCAATGAATTAGCTGAGGGCTGAGGGACAGAACTGAGAGTGACTCTCAAGTTGCAAACTTGAATGACTGGAAAGGTGGTGGTAATCTGTAAAGAAATAGGGAGTTTAGGAGAAAGATAGACTGGGGCAGGTGAGAAGGAGCCTAGGTTATTAGTTCTGTTATAGATATGCTGAGGTTGAGATCCCTAAGGAAATTCAGTGGGAAATTTCAATATGTAGTTAGTGATGAGGTACTACAGGTCAGCAGAAAGGGCTGGTTAAATAGTTCTGGAAATCCCTGGCATAGAGATAATAACTGAGCCCAAGGGAACTGTTAGGATGACTGAGAGACTATAGGAAGAGAAGAGGGACCAGGATAGTACCTTGGAAGTCAAGGAATCTGAGAGGCATCCAAGTATGCTAGGAGAACCAACAGACAGTACTTCCACAAAAACCCAGAAAGGAAAAAGTTACCCAGGAAAAGAGGGTAGTCAACTGCATCAAATGCTTCAGAGAACAAGAATCAGAAATATTTCTATAGCATTTTCAGATTTTCAAGGCACTTTAAATGTTTTCTCATTTGATTTGATGCTCACAAGAATCTGTAAGGTAGGCAGCACATCTCACTACTGTCTGGGTGACCCCGTACATGTCACAACTTCCTTCAACTTCAGTTTCATCACCTGCAAAATAGGGATTACAGGAGCTACCTCAAAGGACTGTTGTAAGGGTCAAATGATGTAACACATATTAAGTATTTTGCAAACCTTGAAGTGCTATATAAATACTGGCTATTATTGTTTCAGAGATGACTATAGTAAAGGAAGACTGAGAAAAAGGTCATTTATGGCAATTAAAAGGTCATTGGTAATTTTGGAAAGAGTAGTTTAAGTTGACTGATATCACAAACCAGAATGCAAATAGTGGAGAAGTTTAAGAGGAAATGGGAGGCCAAAGGTTCTGTCAGTTTTTTCTAGGAGTCTTAGAGAATGAAGAGAATATACAAGAGTAATAGGATGAAGTTAAAAGTTGGAGAAGGGGCAGCTAAGTGGCACAGTGGACAGAGCACTGGCCCTGGAGTCAGGAAGACCCGAGTTCAAATTTGACCTCAGACACATACTAGCTTGCCTGACCCTGGGCAAATCACTTAACCCCAACTGCCTTAAAAAAAGGGGGAGACCTACAGGTGTGTGAAGGGGGAGGGGAAGAGAGATAAAGAAAGGAAGATTAAATATTCACGATTATGGGAAAATCTGTCAGATGAGACTGGAAGTGATAGGATTAAGGACACAAGTAAAGGCCTCCTCTTCATCAGAGACTGATTTTAGTAAAAGAGAAGAGAATAAGATAAGACATCAAATAGCTTTGAGATGAAGAGTACGGAAGAAGAAGGAGCTCATGACAAATGGCCTTTATATTCTCAGTCTCACTGACAGGATTGAAGGGAGCTTCAAAACAGCTTCTATGGGGAAATGTGACAGTGAGTTAATTAGGCACTGAGAATGTATATACTTTGCATGCTCCCTCACTCAATGTGCCCAGTTGAATTACTTGAAATTTATTCACTCAAGTCATGGGAACCCCAAAGCCCTACCTAACAAAAAAAGTATTAAAAAAGTAAATTCCATTCTATTTAAAATCATTTTTCAGTTATGTATCTATCACTGGGAGCATATGGCCATCTTAAATATATCTGAAGGGATGTCATAAAGAAGAGAGAATAGATTTGTTCTGCTTGGCCTCAGAGGACAGAGCTAGATAGAAATTGCAAAGAAGCAAATTTAGGCTTGGTATAAAGAAAAAGCTTCCTTAATAGTGAAAGCTACCTAAAACTAGACTGGGCTGCCTCCTAAGGTAATAAAGCTGTTCCTCCCTCCAAATGAAGTCTTTAGGCAAAAGCAAAAGGATTTAATCTGAATCTAGTGAGGAAGGAAGTGTTCAAATACAGGCCTGACCTTCTCAGAGGCCTCTGGTCCCTTCCGACTCCTAAAATTCTGTGATTTTTAAAGGAATCCAAAAGAAAATTATTAAATTTTAGCACATGCAAAGCTATTCACTTGGTGAGACAGATCCTTCTATGCCCAACAGTCATTTCTAACCTTGGTTATAATACAAATATTTCCATAACAGGGCAAAAAACAGACTTGGGATTTCAATGGCACGAGGGACTCAGGGTCTCCTCTGAGACTTCAAGATTTTCAGCTACCCAGTGCCCAAGGACATCAAACATGGCTCAGGTCTTCCCATTTTCTTTTTTGTTTGTTTTGTTTTTGTTAGGGCAATTGGGGTTAAGTGACTTGCCCAAGGTCACACAGTTAGTATATGTGTCAAGTGTCTGAGGCTGGATTTGAACTCAGGTCCTCCTGACTCCAGGGCTGGTGCTGTACTCACTGCGCCACCTAGCCGTCCCCAAGTCTTCCCATTTTCAAGTTCAGTTCTCCATACATTATACAACCCTGTCGCATTTCTCAAATATAAATCACGTATTAAAAAAACAAATTATAATTTAGTGATTAATGGGGAGACTCAACCAGAACCAATCAATTAATCTCAATTTCGGGGGAGAGGGAGAGCGTTCATACTCAAATGCCACCCTACCTATATTCTCCTTTTATTTTTATTATTAAACATAATAGTTTAAAATTTGGGTTAATACCTATACAACCATTGTTCAAAATTCTGACTCAGAAGCAAGAATCTAAGGATTCTGTAAATGAAAACTCATTAGAGCATTAAAGTATTTAAAACACACTCAATTCTAAAAACATCAAGTGTAAATTCCACACCCTGAATTCACTTCAGTTTTTAAAATTATGTTCAATTACCTCCAGAAAGGGAGGGTCATCTATCTTCAGCTCAAAGAATAGGGTGTTAACTAGCAAAAAGTTGGGATTCATTTTTTAAAATTAAAATGTCTTTGTTGCCACCCTGACAAATGTTTCAATTTTTTTTTAAAAGAGATTTGTGTAAGAAAATGTGAACTTTGTTTTACATACCATGTTTGGAAGAACTGTAGGCATGTGTATTGTCTATTGAAGACACGTACTTCCTTCCCACATAAATGACATTAAAATAATGATATATACTCTCATGATACTTCTGAAATACAGTAAGGCCCATTTCAAAAACACCAATTTGTACTAACGATGAGGTTAAGAATTAATTTCAAGTTTACTTCCGCAGTATTTCTTCCAACAGCAGGAATGAAGCAAATTGCCCCAATGCACAGTAATTCCCAAGCTATAAACCGTCCAACAAGCAGCTCTTTGTCAAGGTACAGTACAATATTATCTCTTTCAAGGCCATAGGAGTTGCAAGCTGAGGGCTAGTGCACTTCACCAACATCTTCTGCCACAGCAGCTGGCCCTGATGCAGTTGCAGTCTACCTAAAACTAGCATCCAAAGGGCATGGATCCTGCCACTATTTATTGCAGTATCTATTTCTTAAACATTTTTTAACACAGGGGCAGCTAGGTGGTGCAGTGAGAAGAGCACCAGCCCTGGAGTCAGGAGGACCTGAGTTCAAATCCAGCCTCATACACTTGACACACTAGCTCCGTGACCTTTCGCAAGTCACTTAACCCCAACTGACCTGCCTTCCCCCCTCAAAAAAAAAGTCTTAACTTTTTTTTTTAAAGAAAAGAAAATGAGGGGCAGCTAGGTGCCACAGCAAGTAGAGCACCGGCCCTGGAGTCAGGAGTACCTGAGTTCAAATCCAGCCTCAGACACTTGACACACTTACTAGCTGTGTGACCTTGGGCAAGTCACTTAACCCCAAATGCCCTGCCTTTCCCCCTCAAAAAAAAAAAAATGGAAAGAGATACCTTGCACTACAGGAAGAATTCCTGGAAGAGATAAATGTGGTCATAAAAGAATTTCTACTATGTTTTTAAAAAAACCTTTAGTACAAATAAAATCAAATGCACCCAGAATAAGAATAGATGTCAACTGAGAAAAAAATTCGCATCAAATATCCATTAGCGTCCAATATCCAAGATATACCAGGAACTGATAGAAATCAGAGCAATTTTCTAATAGCCAAGTGATCAAGGGATATAAACAAGCAGTTTTTAAAATTTACAAAAAAAGCAATGCAAACATTCAACAACCATGATAGAATACTGCAAAAATACAAGTAAGAAAAATACAAATCAAAACTATGCGTTTTTACCTCACACATCCACCAAGTTGGCAGGGAGGACAAAAGAGGGGGAAAGGGAGAAACACTGCAAATGATAGCTGTGGGAAGATATATGATGCTGGTGGAGCTCTGAACTGATCTGAACTTGGAACTATTTTAGAAAGTCACTAAACTGCACATATTCTTTAATCTGGTAGCACTAATACTAATGGGCATACACATGCAGGCAGAGAGAGAGAAAGATCACATACATACAAAAATATTAGTAGTAGCACTCTTGTGAGAGCAAAGAATCGAAACAAAACGGATGATTATCACTTAGGGAGGTTTTAACTAATTAAGATATAGACATGTAATGAAATATTAATGTATTTTAAGAAATGAATTCAGACAAATTTGGAAAAACCTGGGACTGATAAAGCTTTACAAAGAACAGTTTAAAAAGAAAAAAGCATTGAAAGAATATCAGAACTCTAATCAGCTTAGTACAGAGGCCTTCTCAGCAGGGAAGTGGAAGACTATAAATATAATATAAACTGAGGCAGAAAATCATAAGACCTAACAAATGTTGTTTTCTTTTGTTTTATCCTTCTGTTGTGGAAGAAGGTACCAAATGGAGGAAAATTTGGGTTAATGGGAATTGACAGTGATGTAAAAAGAGAAGTTATCAATAAAATATTTATTTTAGAATGTAGCGATAGTAGTAATGATGATGAACAGTAATGTGTCTCAACTCCTAGCTTGATATAGATATCAGTTATTTTGAAGCCTTAATGAAAGAAAAATACAGCTGAGAACAAACTAAACAACAAAAAGCCTCCAAGACACCAAAATAGTAAGTCCTAGAATGTTCACATGCACACTCACTCCCCTCCACTGACTGCTTTTCCTGGCTTCTTGGTAACACTCAATTCAAACCCTACCTTCTGCAAAAGTTCTTTCCCAGGCCTTCTCCCACCTGCCAGCACCTTTTCGTCTGATATTATCTTCCTCCTACACTGTATACATCTTATATGTACCTTGTAATTTACATGTTGTGTCCCTATTAGAATGGGAGCTCCTGAAGGACAAAAACTATCTGTTTTTGCCATTCTTTGTATTCCCAGAGCTTAACATAGGGTCTGGGACGTACGTATCTAATTGGCTGACTAAGCCCATGTTCTTTATGCTTGAAGAGAGAACCTCCCCCATCTCGCTGAAGTTCTCCTCCTGGACTTTGTTACTTTTGCTTTAAACAAAATTCTAGCATATTTAGGCATATGAGAGATTAAAGAAAGCAAATAAGTGAGATGAGAAGGGAAAAATTTTAAGACACAAAGACAGCAGCAGGATGGGAGGGGGAAGGAAAACTTAAAAGCAACAATAACAACTACCACCACCACCCTATTAGGCAAGGAGTTACTGCTCTCAAAGAGCTCCTATTATGATGGAGACAACATAGAATCACTTATGTACAAACAAGAGGGAAGATCCCTTGTGGAAGGGGAGATCTGTGCTGAGGCCTTAAGAAAGCCGAGAAGGAAATGGAGATTAGGAGGGAGAACATTCCAGGTACAGGAGACAGCCCCTAAAAAAGGCAGGTAAGGCAGTCAGAAGATGGAGTTTTGTGTTCAAGGAATATCAATAAGGCTAGTATGACAGCACCATAAAATATAAGACTGGAAATTTAAGTTAGGGTCAAACTGCGATGGGATCTAAATTACCAAGAGCATTTGATATCACTAGAGGTAAAAAGGGAGCCCCTGGAAAGGGGAGGGGGGGGGCAGTGGAGGGTGAGAGATTAACTTGTTCTGACAGGAAATCTCTTGCTAGCATCTGAGTGGAGCATGAATTGGAATGGAGAGATAATATAGACAGACTCCCCATTTTTCATGTTCTGAAGATAGATCCTACAAGATTTTACATCAGACTGAATAAATGGAGTGAGTATAAGAAAGGAGTTGAGAATGACAATGAGGTTCAAGCCTAGGTAACTCTTAGAATAGTGGTATCCCAGACAATAAGAGAAAATTTGGAAAAAGGAGGTCACAACTGAAATACTTTTTGTTTAAAAAAAAGAGCTTAGGGAAACATGTTTATTTTTGATAGCTTTCAAATGAGTTCTGATGCTTGAATAGAATTAAGCAGTTAGCTGGGGGAAAAAAAAATCACCCAGGTAGTATTACTATGTAGTGTCATTAACCTTTTTACAACAGCCTCTGAGCTAAAAATTTTAGCACGCCTCTGTGGAAGAAGATGTATTTATTTAACACTGCTACTGGTCTACTTAAGTAGCTGCTATTTTCCAAAAGGGCAGGAAACAATTATAAAAATGTAAACAGTGGTGAGAAAAAAGCTTCTAATGCCAGATTCAAATTTACAGACTGCCCCTCCAGAAAATTGTTTATATCACTAAACGGAAATTCTGCAACAATTTTTAAATTGTGCCTGACATCATAGACCAGTTCCTTTCCACTGCTGGAATTCTATACCTAACATTCCAGCACGCAAATGTGACCTGAGCAAATAGCTATCCAGTAACTTAAATTTGTATCAAAAGTGAAAATATCAAGTAGCACATCAAACAAAGAAAAACCAATAACACCACAAACTTGTATGTAAGACATGGAACCCCTTCCGTCAAAAACAGAAACAAAAACAACCCAAGCCATCAAGAGAATAGAGAACATTAGTACAGGTATATAAGGAAGTATCAGATAATCTGAGGAGACAGTACTAGCTATGGTTTCTAGTAGGAAAAGGCCGGTGAACTAAAGAGGTGAAACAAGCCTTGAAAGAAGCTAAGGGCATTCCAGACTCAAGTTCTAGCCAAATTCTAGTTCATCAGGAAATTCCTATTGTCAAACTTACTTTTTCAGACAAACATGATTAAGATATTAAAACAAAAACATTACCTATGTAGAACAGATGCCTGAACCTACAATTCCTCTAAAATTTCTTATCCTATACACCCCACTACATAAAAAATAAGAGGAAAACCAGACAAAAACTCAAAAAAGTATTACCCAAATTGACATGCACTATTAATCTTATTTCATTTTTTTAGTAAATTAAAATATATTAGCCTAAATACAAAAAATGTATATTTTGTTTAAAAAAAAAAAGAAAAAAGCTGGTCAAAGTCCTCAATGATGAAGGTTCAAAATGTCAACTGGAACATGAGAAATGAAGTTATATTACCACTACCAGACATTTCTCAGATGCCTTCGTGTTGCTAATACCAGAGTTACAAAGAGAAGAACAAAAACAGGCCTTGCCCTCAAAGAAGTATACCTTCACTAAGCAATACTATGACACATGAACAACTAAGTAATTTGAAGAGGAAGGGGCAGCTAGGTGGCGCAGTGAGTAGAGCACTGGCCCTGGACCTGAGTTCAAATTCAGCCTCAGACACTTGACACACTTACTTAATGTGTGACCTTGGGCAAGTCACTTAATTCCAACTGCCTGGCCTTCCTCCAAAAAAAAAAATAAAATAAAATAAAGATAAAAATAAAGTGAAGAGGAGGTAGTATCCAGGATTAAGAAGAAGCAGAGGTGAGAAACACCCATATGTACTCCAGGCATGATAGGGAGAAACCTGCAAAGTCACAGGGACAGCAAATGGAATGCTGTTTGGACAGACAGCGAGGAAACCAGTGTGGCTGAGCTGAATGTATTAAGAGTATACTGTGAAATGCCTAGAAGAGTCACACTGTTCAATGTTTTCAGTTCTGAGCTGAGCAGTTTGACAAGGAACCACTGGAGATTCTTCAGTAGCAAAATGGCACCATCAGGATAATAGATGAGTTTAACTGGGAAGTGCTGTATGATGGTCTACTACTGCAAAGATTCCCTGAGAAATGAACTGCATGTCTTATTTCTAAACTATTTCTTCAAGAAAGAAAGGACATCAGTTTGAGCATCTGGTCAATAAACTACCCAATGACTGGGTTCCCCAGCATTCTGACTGAAGTCATCTTGAGGGCCAATTGCTGTATCTCATTCTAAGAGCATAGAAGGATGCAAAAAGATGAGCTAGACAGCTCTGGGTCAGTCTTTTTTTTTTTCCTTTTTTTTATTATTGAAACTTAAATATATAAGAAAAGAAAAAGAAACATTATAAACCTAAATATTGAAACCTAAATATGTAAGAAAAAAACCATGTGTACAACAGAATGTGAGAGGATTCAAAATATATAATAATAAATTTCCATTTCAAGAAAGCTATATATAATAAGTACTTGAGAGCTATCCATCATCTTTGTTAGTTTTTCTTTCGTTCTCTGCTGTGCACTTTTTACTTTGTTCTTCCCCATCCCCCCCCCACCCCCTGGGTTAGTCTTATCTGGGTCAAGCCTGGTCTCTATTCCTAGACAGCTGGGTGACAACTGATCTGGAGTCAGCAAGACCCATGCTAAAATCTGAATTCAAGACACTTACGCGTGCTGTGTTACCCTAGACAAGGCACTAAACATTCCTGCCTTAGTTTCCTCATCTGTAAAATGGAGATCATAATAGCAGCTACCTCACAAGGTGGCTATTGTTGTTCTGAGATCAAATGATAATATCTGTAAAGCACAGTGCACAGCACACAGTAGGTGCTTAGTAAATACTTGTTGCTTTTCCCTTCCCATCCCTATCTACACTCAGCTCTGAAAGTTATTTTCCTAAAGCATATCACTCCCGTTATCTCCAGGTGCTCCCTATTACCTCCCAACCTGACCTTCCCTACCTTGTCAGTCTTCTTACACTTTATTCCTATTTCACACTTGTCTCTTTGATCCAGTTAAGCTGATCTTGTTAATCCTTGTATATGACACCTTGTATCTCCCTTGGACTGGATTCCAACATGGATGGCCCCAGCAAACTTCATCACCAGGAAATTCATCATCTTCCCAGACTGCCATTAGCTTTGGTACTCACACCTCATTAGTACTTTCTGCCCCTCCAAGTGGAGGACTGGAGAGCAAAGCAAATAACTCCTCCCAAAAACATCCATTTGTAAAAAGGGCTCCAGCTCTCCAAGCCAGTCATGTCTTCATCTCCCAGTAGCTACATTCCTTTGGTGTAGAATCCATCATGTCCCATTCATATTTATTCATATTTATATCTGTGCTTAGGCACAGAGATTGGTATATAGCAAGCACTTAAGTATTTATTGATTTTTCAGATTGTTGTCCCAAAGCATTCTCTCTGACTTCTCACCTCCACTTCCTAGTTTCCTTCAAGCCTCAGCTCAAATCCCACTTTCTGCAAGGCTTCTCAACTTAAAGATCCTAAGATCCTCCAGGACTGTAATTCCACCCACCTTGGTACCTCTGACTGAAAGTCAATAAATCAAAAGCCAAAGCCAAAAGTTAAAAAGTTTAATTAGCATCAGCTGATGGGGCAGTTGCCAGGTAGCGAGGGAACAAAGGGAGATACACATATATGTAGGTTTTTACACAAGTTTAGGGTGGTATCACCAGTGGCCGAAGAGGCTATCAAGTGGGGTTGCTCACATACTTTCCTCATTTGGGAGACTAAGTAATAGGGACAGGATGTCAGGAGATTTGAAGGAGAATAACTTAACCTTGGGGTCTCAGAACTTACAGAGATCAGGTCTGTTCCAGTGAGAATGTTTTCTTTGTAGATAATTCCATCAGAATATCTTGGTGGGGCAAGAGAGCTCTAAATAATAGCGGAAGACCTCCTTCAAGATGGAATCACTAGGCTTATCTAGTTGTTGAGTAAGATACAGATTGAGAGTATGTCTCTACACAACCCTTTATCTCTGTTTATTTAGCTACTAAAGCAACTAATTTATAATAATAATGATAGTAGTAGTAGCAAGCATTTATATAGCATCTACTATGTGCCAGGCACTGTGTCAACACCTTACAAATATCATTTCATTTGACCCTCAAAATAACCCAGAGGTAGGAGCTATTAGTATCCCCATTCTATAGATGAGGAAATTGAGTTAAACAGCAGTTAACTGACTTGCCCATGGTCAAATAGCTAGTAAGTACCTGAAATAGAATTCAGGTCCTCCTGACTCCAGGCCAACACTCTTCCCACTGTTTGGGCAGTACTGCCTTGTAATTCATCTTAGTGAGGTTTTGTATCATTTGCTGTTTCATTTCGAGAAAAGAATAACAATTAAGGCAGGACATCTGAACTTAAGTCACCAGGGTAGAATTCAGGACCCGTGAGCTTATGAGAAAAAAATTCTTTACTTTCAGTAATCTTTGATTTCCTTTGTAATATACTATGTATTTTGTTTCATATGCTTAAACATTATTCTAAGAAGGTCCCCTAGGTTTCAACATGCTGCTAAGGCAGTTCATTAGACAAAAAAAAGGTTAACACCTAGTCTAGCCTGTTAAGCTTCTTGAGGGCACAGCCTCTTTATCATTCCATACTATACCCCTACACACACACACACACACACACACACACACACACACACACTCTCTTTCTCTCTCTCTCTCTCTCTCTCTCTCTCTCTCTCTTTTAAAACAATGGACATTCAATAAGTATTAGACTGACTAAAAAAACAATCTTCATATTCTGCTCTGAAGGAGCAAAAACTAACCTAGTTCCTAGAATAATTTTACACTAAATATATTTCAGGCAGTCAATTATTGATTTAATAGGTATAAGCACTACCTCTAAGCACAGATAAAAACCTCATTTTCATGTCTATTTTAATCTTGGTGTCTATCTTAATTAAGTTGGTCTACCAAAAAAAAAAATTCATCACTATGTGGCCAACCTTCTAATGACTTATTAAGCCTTTCCAAACTCAAGAAGCCTGATCTTCAAAAGATGAAAACATAGTGCAATGGTGAAGAGCTTGATGCTCTGTTAGTAAAGCCTTAAAAACTCATATCTACCTTTGTTCTATAGGAGGCTGGACTTTAGTGAAGTTATTCTAAATCCAACTAAAACAGCCACTTATTCTTCTGAAGAATCTAAACCCATAATAAGAACACTAAAAATATAGATATAACGTTTCTGCTAAAAAAAACAACAAGGAATTTAAGCCTTCTAAATAATTTACTATTATATGGCACATTCAAGATAGTTTAAAAAATGACTCAGAATACAAGAGCCCCACAAATCAAATCATATCCCATCAATATATCTGAACAATAAAAGCTGAACATAAATTGGCCTATTAGTCAGGTTTTGGTCTGTCCCAAAGAAAGTTGTAAAGCAATTATACTGTTATACCTACCTCTAGAGAGCAAAGGATATTTTGTCATCTAACTGATAAATTTCCTTCTATCCAATAGAACTTACGAGGTGATAAATGAAAATACCTGGAAAAAAGAGGTGGTCTGATGAACAGACAACAGAAATCAATATAGCAAGTAGCTAAAAAGAAGCATAAGCACATTAACAAATCAAACCAAAAAAACCTATAATTGCCTGAGCACTGACATATGCTACTACTACCCAGAAACAACTGAAAGTATAGAGCTTTTTCAACATATAGGGAAGAAACTGGAGAAAGCAGGAAAATGCAAAAGCAATGGCCAACTATCTAGTTTTCTTAGACAAACTTACCAGGGCAAAGACACAGAGTTACCCCAAATCACATCCAAGAATTTAACACTCAAAAAACATAATTAGCAAAAAAGGACTCAAGAATGTAAGAACTACTGTAAAATATTCAGCTAACATATCCATTGCCATCTACTGGAGGAAGGAAACAAATGCATTTGGCCCAACTTAAGGGTTAGTGACTTACCACCTAATATTTCTTCTTGAGCTAACCTACTTCCATCCAAGTCGGTGTAGGGGATGGAAATATATGCCTCAGGGGGAAAACACAAGTAGAATGTTCACATTGCAGAAATACAATCAACTTTGCTCCTTATTCTAATACTAAAATATCTGAAACTTTTCTTGCTATTTATTAAATTTAAGCTGACAAAAAGCACCATCCTAAACTTATCTTGCCAGATTATAAAAGGAGTTGGCTCAAAAGACAATCAAGACAGGCAACATAACAGAGTGGATAGAGACTACACCTCAGCCAGGAAGACCCAGAGGTTCAAGTCACCTCTCCCACCAACTGACTGTTTGACCCTAGGTAACAGTTCACAATCTATACTGGTAGAGGAAGCTTCCTCACCAGAAGCTCACTACACCAATTAAACCACAGGTCTGGACCTATAAGTATAATTAAAGACTATCATAAACATGCAGAAATTTCTAGCATCTTAGCTGTACATTTCTAACACTGAAAGGATCATACTTCCCCACTATGAAGCCATAAAAGGATACACATCTGGTATTTAAGCATCAACTCTAAGTATCCATGATTTGAATTAATTAAAACTACAATATAAAAACACATCAACAATTTAATCAGAAAAGCAAAATGTAATCTAGAAAAGTTAAATACTATAAACACAAGAGTCCTGTGCAACAATGTCCTCAATCAAAACCATTTGGACCAGATTCACACATTTAAAATTAAACGTCTTATATTAAAGTGTTTATTTCTTGATAAAATTGGGCAATTTAGTATTCACTTTAGCTACATACTGTTTCATTGCACTGCAGCACATAGCTAACTAACCAAGAGAAAGTCCTCTTAAAAATAGGACTGAAAATATAGAGTCCAGTGTGTGATCTACAAAACCTAATACAATAAGTTTCATTTAACACTCTGCAAAAAGCATATATATCATATGCAGAGACGTATTAGTAAACTCATTGACTAAACAATCCTATATATTCTCAAACTGGTTGCCACCTAGAATTGGAACAAATTCTGAGATTACTCATTTAAACAACTGGCAAGCTTTAGTTATTTGTTAACACTTGCACACAATTCAATAAAAGAAATATGTAATCCAAATAGAGTGCTTATATACAGCATTTCTACTGTCCATTTCTCCTTTGATCTTTCAAACAAGAATCATTTTAATACACCATCTCTTCATGCCATTACCACAAATGGCCTTTCTATGGCCTGTTATTCCTGCCAAAACAATTTAATCCAGCAGCTAAGGTCCTCTTACACAATCTTACCTCCTGCTACTTCACCCCAACAAGAAGCTTCCTTTTGGTCCCCTCTCATACAACATTCCTCCTTCCTCAAAACTGTACACAACCCCACTCAACTCAGCTCTACTATTCCAAATCCTTTTATCCAGCATGACCAAGTTTCAAGAGGTCAGAGATCTCCAGCTCTATAGCTTTTTTATACAGCTTTATATAGCTGCTGGCCCAAGGACAGAAACATAAAAAAAAATGTCAATAAATAGCTATTGGCATTTAGGCCTGTCCTATGCAACTAATGTCAACACTTCAAAAGTTCTACAGAACTCTAAAGACCCCTGGACATCTACCCTACTATTCTGTCCTTATAATTTATGAGCCTTTCCATCCACTTTTCAGTTAAACCCCCTCAAGGTATTATCTTCTCCAATTCAAGACTGAATTCCTTAAGAGCAAGGACACTAGATGGAGCAGGGAGTAGAGCACCAGCCCTGGAGTCAGGAGGACCTGAGTTCAAATGTGACCTCAGATGCTTGACACA
The DNA here is from genome assembly GCF_011100635.1 of Trichosurus vulpecula. Lineage (NCBI taxonomy): Eukaryota > Metazoa > Chordata > Mammalia > Diprotodontia > Phalangeridae > Trichosurus > Trichosurus vulpecula. Next base: position 269,457,750 of record NC_050576.1, on the reverse strand, counting down.
CTTACTAGCTGTGATCTTCGGCAAATCACTTAACCCCAAATGCCTTGCCCTCCCCCCTCCAAAAACAAAAAACAAAACAAAAAAAAAGAGCAAGGACAGATTTGCTTGGCTATGCTAGTGGCTGGCAGATAGTTAAGTACCTTTTCACTCAACTATTCTGCAATTTCATTGGTGTGAGTAAGAATCCATTCTCTAATGCAGATCACAATACCACACTGCCTTGGAAAGAAAATTAAGGACAGAAGTAGCGTAATGAACAGAGAACAACACCTAGCAGTCAGATTTCTGTTCCTAAGTCTCTCCAAAACTTGGCTAGGCTGGTCCAGACCAGCTGCGGAACCCCCCCCCCCCCAAGGTTAAATCTTTTATAGCATAGTATGTATCTTGCTCTAAAAGCAGGAATATGAAACTCAAAAAGAAATGGGGCTACTAAACTGTAATAAGGACCCCTGCAGACCTCAAACTACATATGAACATTATCTATGTCCTCTAGTATTTTTATTTATCCCAATTATATTTTAACCTATTTGGGGCAGCACTCACATTTGATCCCTCCCAGGCCCCTGTATCCGACAATAAAGCACAGCAGGACATGACAACAGACTATGCTCCTGGAGAGCTGGGGTTTCTTTTGCCATTCTTTGTACACCCAGCTTTTTGCACAGTTCCCACCAGACAGCTTAAAAAATGCTAGCTGACTGACAAATATTCCTTAAGACTGTTTAAGGAGAATTTTTTCATGTTTAAGTCATTTAAAATTTTCCAAACAATTCATTTTGTGCCCAACTTACCATGTTCCTGGAATACTGCTTTCATTCTTATTCATTCCTCTATTCAAAAACTTTCACAAATTTCCCATTACAAGCTTTATTCTAAAGGACACTTGGTATCTAAACACTCCACAATTTGGTCTCAAACATACCATCCCAATCTTTTCCTTTTCATTCTGTCACTACAGTTAGGCCAGGTTCATCACTACTTCACACATTCAGTCCCCATGATCACCAAGTCTACATTTTTGCTGTTTGCCTCAACCAGAAATGGCCTGCCCTCCAAACCACACAAACAAGTCCTACAATGGTCTCCAATTCACTACATGAAGCCTCATCTTAGTTACTTCAAACCCCAGCGCCCTTTTTATCCAGTGAAATAATAATTTCTTACTATAAATACCATTATTCATTTGGAACAAGCAGATCCTTGCCCTATTACATTTCTGGTACTATTTGATTTGTGTATGTGTACCTTCCTTCCCAGACCAACTATACTTGATCTTAGCCTCAGGAGGCCAAAAGAAGAAATTAGGCAATTATTTCAATGCCAAGAACATAGGCAGATGCTCAATAAATAAATAAACGAATGAAGGAGTTCATGATTAGAAGGCAACTTTTATAAAATGAAGAACAACCTAATTCAAAAATTCTGAAACTGAGGAATCAGCTAGAGTTGTTCTGAGTCATCTAGGAAGCTATGAGTCAATCTATAAATTGTAAACAAAAAATTACCACACAATACTACCACCATTTTTACATCTATGTAGATGTTATTATGATTAATATAAATATGCTTAGAGAAATTACTAAAAACTTTGTATATAAATATATTTTATTTTATTTTATATTATGTATATAAATATAAATATATTTGTATATATTTCAATTCGTAGCTTCTTTTGGTCATTATGCATTCCCCCCAATAAACATATTATAATAAACACAGTAATATCACGAATACTATCACGTAAGCATCTGCAAACTTTTTGATGTTAAAAATGGTCCTCATATTCAAAAAGCTGGAAACCACAGGTCTTGATCTTTAAAAAAAAAAAGTCCATAAAACAAGGTCTGGGGAAAACCAGTGTTTACCTGTACTGTATTCCAACTGATTATGAAGCACTGGGGGTAGTTGTTTTCTAAGGGCTCTTCCAACTGTCTACACCATAGCCCATTTTTCTTTAAAGTCAAAATATTACACACTGCTATTTACTGAAGTTGAGAAGAGAGCAATATTTCAACTGAACACATTTGAATTTTACATTTCCTAAGAACCTGAAAAAGCTAAAACACTACTTTCCACTGCCCTAAAAATTCTCTATGTGGTTTGTGTCTACTAATGATTACAAAATTAATTCTGAAACATCAAGTCTGTCATTAGAAGCCACCCAACCTTGGAATGCCAAGGAGCTTTAGGAAAAATTCTACAAAGATAGACAAAGGCAAAGCTCACCACTGAAATGATGGTGACATAACATTTTAGTTAATTATGCCACTAGAATTTACTTTTTTCCTTAAAATAGGTTGCCTACCAAGAAAACTGTCTGTGTAGTACTAAATATAACCATAACAATTTTTTAACTTTATTTTACTACAATAGAGAACTTCTTGTAAAGAATTTCCACCATCAATGCAGATGGAGGCCTTTCCTGCAATTTTTGAACTAAAAAAGTGGTCTAGGGGGACAGAGCCAAGATGGTGGCACAAAAACATGGACTCACTTGAGGTCTCCCCGAAATCCCTCCAAACACCTCTAAAAAATGACTCTGAATAAACAAATTCTAGAGCTACAGAACCCACAAAATGACAGAATAAAACAAGTCTCCAGGCGACCTGGATGATTCCTGGAAAGGGTCTATCGTACCATGCTGGAAGCGGAGCACAGCACACCTTGGGCCTCGCCTAAACAGACCAGGCCAGAGTAGACCGTGTGGAGCGGGCCTCAGCTGAATCACTGAGCTGCGGCAGTTTCCAGACTTCTCAACCCACATAACTTAGCCAGTCAGTCAGAAAACTGCTGGACCTGGGTGAGAGAAGTGCGCCGGGTGGCTTCCAGAGCTCCAGGCCCACAGGTTGATCAGAGCCCAAATGCAGGGATCTCTTTGCTGGTGCTGAGGCAGCACTTTCTTGCTTTACCATGCTTAGATCTGGGTTGCAGTTCTGGTTGGCCATCCTTGGGAGAGGAGAACTGCTGTTACAGAGCTTGTGGTGGATGCAGAGAGGAGTCCTGGTACTTACATGGCAGAAAGGAGTGCCTGCACTCACAGACCCAAGCACAGGCCAGGAGAGGAATATCATACCATCTCAGAATAGATGCAGCTCTGAAAACAGCAGTGCAAAACCCCTGAAGCTTGAGACATAGCACTCTCTGAAAGCAGTCATACTCTGACAAAGACCTAAAAAGTCAAGTAATTGGCTGGGAAAATGAACAGGGAGCATAAAAGGACTCAGACTATAGGATCTTTCTTTGGTGACATAGAAGATCAAAACATACACCAGAAGAAGTCAAGAAAGTCGGGGGGGGGGGGGGTGGGGGGGAGCCAAGATGTCGGCTGGAAAGCAGGGACTTGCTTAAGCTCCTCCTCAGGTCCCTCCAAACACCTACAAAAATGGCTCTGAACAAATTCTAGAGCCATAGAACCCACAAAATATCAAAGGGAAGCAAGGCTCCAGCCCAGGACTGCCTGGATGGTTGCTAAGAAGGGTCTATGGCACGGAGCTGAGAGCAGAGCGGAGCACAGCCCAGTGTAGTACGGGATCAAAGGGCTTGGAATACGAAATTCTGGAGGTCAAAGGAGTTAGGATTAAAACCAAGAATCACCTACCCAGCAAAACTGAGTATCATGCTCCAAGGCAAAATATGGACTTTCAATAAAATAGAGGACTTTCAAGCTTTCTCAGTGAAAAGACCAGAGCTGAATAGAACATTTGACTTTCAAATACAAGAATCAAGAGAAGCACGAAAAGGTAAACAAGAAAGAGAATTCATAAGGGACTTACTAAGGTTGAACTGTTTTGTTTACATTCCTACATGAAAAGATGATGAGTGTAATTCATCAGACCTCAGTATTAGGGTAGCTAAAGGGAATATACATATACACAGAGACAGAGGGCACAGGGTGAGTTGAATATGAAGGGATGATATCTAAAAAAATAAAATCAAATTAAGGGATATGAGAGGAATATATTGAGAGAGGGAGAAATGAAGAGATAGAATGGGGTAAATTATCTCACATAAAAGTGGCAAGAAAAAGCAGTTCATTGGAAGGGAAGAAGGGGCAGGTGAGGGGGACTTGGTGAATCTTGGTCTCATCAGATTTGACTTGAGGAGGGAATAACATACACACTCTATTGGGTATCTTACCCCACAGTCAAAAAGGAGGAAGGGGATAAAAAAAGGGGGACAATAGAAGGGAGGCAGATAGGGGGAGGAGATAATCAAAAGCAAACACTTTCAAAAAGGGACAGGGTCAAGGGAGAAAACTGAATAAAGGGGGATAGGATACGAGGGAGCAAAATATAGTTAGTCTTTCACAACATGAGTATTATAATGATACATGTGTGGCCTATGTTGAATTGCTTGCCTTCTTTGGGAGGGTGGGTGAGGTGGGAAGAGGGAAGAGAAAAAAAAATAAGTCAAGAAAGTCAAAGATCCTGCATCAAAAGCCTCCAAGAAAAATACGGATTGATCTCAGACCATGGAAGAGCTCAAAAAGGATTTGGAAAAGCAAGTTAGAGAAGTAGAGGAAAAATTGGGAAGAGAAATGAGTGTGATGCAAGAAAATCATGAAAGGGAGAAAGGGAGAGATAGAATAGGGTAAATTATCTCACAAAAAAGTGGCAAGAAAAAGCTGTCATAATGGAAGAGATGAGGGGGTAGGTGAAAGGGAATGAGTAAATCCTGCTCTCATCAGATTTGGCTTAAGGAGGGAATATCATACACACTCAATTCGGTATCCTACCCTACAAGAAAGTAGAGGTGAACGGGGTAAGAGGCTGGGGGAATGATAGAAGGGAAGGCAGATTGGGGAAGGAGGTAGTCAAAAGAAAACACTTTTGAAAAGCGACAGGGTCAAAGGAGAAAATTCAGGGTCAAAGGAGAAAATTGAATAAAGGGTGACAGGATAGGATGGAGAGAAATATAGTCTTTCACAACATAACTATTATGGAAGTGTTTTGCATAACGACACATGTATAACCTATACTGAATTGCTTGCCTTGTCAAGGAGGGTGGGTGGAGAGGGAAGAAGGGAGAGAACTTGGACCTCAAAGTTCTAAAAACAAATGTTAAAAAAAATTGTTTTTACATGCAACTAGGAAATAAGATATACAAGCAATGGGGTATAGAAATCTATCTCACCCTACAAGAAAGTAAGGGGAAAGAGGATGGGGGGGGGGGTGAAAGAAGAGAGGATAGAGTGGGGAAAGGGCAATCAGAATACATGCCACCTTGGGGCAGCAGGGAAAGCAGAGATGGGGAGAAAATTTGTAATCTGTGGAAATGAATGTTGAAAACTAAAAATAAATTTACAAAGAAAATAAAAAATAAAGAAAGTGGTCTAGGACGATGAGAGTTAACAGTTGGTCAGAGATGGGATATCATCATCATCAATTTATAAAAGCATTTATTCAGCTAAGTACCTGACCCATGGAAGGTGCTATATATAAATGCTTATTCCATTCCCTTTGGCTAATAATAATAGCAGCATTTATATAGTACTTTAAGCTTTGCAAAGGTCTTTACAAATGTTATCTTCATTTGATCTCTGCTGGGAGTAAAGTGCTATTATTTATTCCCATCTTACAGATGAGGGGGACAAACAACAATCTCCAAAGTGGGGTGTTAAACACCTTTGGGGGCTGTCACCTAATCCCAAAAACTATTAACTAACCAATGTGGTAATGGAAAAGTATGTTGCACCAACCCCATCGTGAACCTATTCCATCTTAACCACACCTTAACCCAACACTTCCCCACTCCAGGTCCTCCCTCCATTGTCCATACTCCCAAGCACTAACAGCTGTGCCACTGAGAAATCCCACCACCCTCCCCAGCATAACCCATAAACCTAGCATAACCACCCCCTTACTCGCAGATCAACCAGTGAGTGGCCTTATAGCAAGTACCCTTTGAAGGGGCAGCTCCCCAGGAAATAAATGACTGCTGCATAAAAGCCCCATCTTCTCCTTTTTGTATGAGTGGGACAGAAAGAATAAAGCATGTATGAGTTATAATATGCAGATGATGGTTCTTGATTACATTATCTTCGCCCACCCCCATTCCTTCGTCAAACTTCTACATTGCTGTAAAAGACACCATGATCCTTCCAGCTACCCAGGTTTAATACCTCAGGTGTCATTTTCCACTGCTCTGTGCTCCCTCACCCCCCTCCCATCTAATCATTTGCTAAATCTTGCTGTTGCTACCTCCTCATCTTTGGTACTTGTCCCCTTTTCTCACTCACAGTCACCACCCTGGTTCAGGGTCTCATCACTTCTTACCTGAACTACTGCAATAGCCTGCTAACTAGTAACCCTTCCCTGCCCCAAGTCTCTTCCCACTCCAAACCATCCCCTATCTGGCTGCCAAAATGTTTTCCTAAAATGCAGGTCGGATAGTGTCACTCTCATATACAATAAACTCAAGTGGGAGCTCCCTACTGGTTCTGCAGTTAAATATTAATCAGTTTTGCATCATTTTTAAACTTGTTTTTGTTCAAGTTTTATACATAATATGTATGTGTACATATATTTATACATAAAATCCATATAACAATACATGATTATTAGTGTTACGGCATATGTGAATAATGTTGAAAGTGGATTCTGGAGAACATAATTGATTACTCCATTTTGTTCAATAATTTGCAGATAAGTAAATAAATGCAAACTCAAAATTGTTTTCCTGAAAAGTTTGTAGATCACTAAGGGACAAGCATGCAGAAAGTCCTAAATGAGCAAATCATTCCTACAATTGATCAGACTGAGAGAATGACCTAAAGTATATAGCACAAAGTAAACTCTTTATGCAGATGTAGTTAAAAAGGTACTGACAATGCAAGTTTATATATATATATATATATCTGTGGGAGCAAAGGAGTACTTCCAAAATTCACTGTGTTTGACAAGTTGATTAAAACATAAATTCAAATTGAATAGGTCTTGGAAGACTGGTGGATTGGCACTTATGCTTACAAATAAATAAAAGCTTTCAGAATCTATGTATGGGTAATGACATCATTACATTTGCTGCAACAAGAGTATTCTTTCTAACAGGAAACAATGGGAATGAACTAAAGCCAACCTATCATTTTAACACTGCTGGAAACTCAAATTATTTAACAATAGTATCAGGGCATACTATTTAGGCCTTCATTGTAAATTTCAAATTATCCAATCAACTCAATTATCTGCAATGAGCAATGCAAGCAATTTATATAGTTTATAATACGTTATTATGTTTTGGGAGTAAATTCTGGACCCAAATATGTTCTACTAATATTTACTATTAAAATTCGTTTTCAACAGACAGCAGAGATCTTCTGGAAGGGCACTAAGGAATCAAAGCACAATCACTTTGATGTCAAAAATTTGCCAAGTACACTTCATTATAGTGGACAATTTAAAGTTATTTTATCGCTAGAACTGAGGATCGCCATAAAGTATTGATAATAGTAAGCAATCGTCTTTTAAAAACCCTTAGTCCCAAAAGCCTTTTAAAACTAGCCAAAAAAACAAACACAGCCCTGGTTATTCCAGTACTTCAAAAAACATTGAAACCCCAAGGTCCAAACTTAAAATATGTGAGTCTAGTAGATATGTTTTTATTTCTTTTATCCAGCCTAGTTGATTTAATGATGTCATAGAAATCACAACCAAGTCAGGCCCAAGTTCAGGTTTTAAAGCTCAGCAATTCTTGTCCTATGAAAACATCAAATAAGAATTGAGAGAAGTATTACGATGCAGGGTGAAAAAAGCAGAACCAGGAAAACAACATAGACAAGGCCCACAACAATGTAAAGGGAAAGAATACAAGTGAGCACTGTATAGTTACAGTGACCAACCTGGGCCCAAGAGCTAGGAAAATGTACCTTTAGAAGACACTTTAGAAGTGAGGGGACACTGAGTATGGAATACTGAACATTCTGTCATATGTGGCTGATAAACTGACTGGTTTAGCTGAACTGCTTTCCCTCCTCCCCCCTTCTTTTATCATTACCAAAAATGGTCTACTAGAGAGGGTAGGTAGAGGGATAGCTAACATTAATATAACACTTTTGAGGCTTGCAAAAAAGCACTTTGCAAACATCATTTAATCAGCACACAACAACCCAAGCACATAGGTCTCCATATTACAGATGGGGAAGGTATGACAGAACTCATAGTTGTCCAAGGTCCCATAACTATTAAGTTATGTGACGCTGTATTTGAACTTAGGTATTCCTGATTCTAAGAAGTCCAGCACTCCATCTACTATGTTATATAAAGACAAAGGGTGCCACACAAACAAAACATGAACATTTAAAAATTATTTTCAAAATAGTTAACATGTTCTATGTGAGAAAGAAACAATTCTACTGAAAATATCAAGTACTTAAATATTTGATTTATGCTTATTATTAACAGTCAGCATGTATGGAGTGCTTAAAAGTTTGCAAAGTGCTTTACATATATAGCTTCATAATAACTTTAATTGTATAACACTTTGGAAATAATGCCTAACAATATCTAGTATCTAAACTAAATATAACCATTATCAGGATACCTGCCTAACTGTCCCAGGCAGCTAACACTGAAGAGTACAGTCAACGAACCTTTATTAAGTGCTTAACTACATGGAAGGCACGGAGGATGCAAAGACAAAAAAAAAGTCTGCCTACAAGAAGCTTATATTCTAATGGGAGAAATAATATGTAACTAACTAGGTAAATAGAAGATATGGAGATTGTAGGGAGATCAAGGTAATCTTAAAGGGAAAGCCATTAGCTCCTGGAAAAGCCTCCTGCAGCGGGGAGTATTTGAACTCAGTCTTGAAGGAAGCCAGGGAACCCAAAAGGTAGAAAGGTAGAAGGTTACAGCTGACTGATGCAAAGTCACTGAAGATGAAGTGTGAGGAACTGCAAGTAGGCCACTATAGCAGGATCACAGAGGTGAGGTTAGGAGCAGAGTAGAGTAAGGCAGGAAGAATAGAAAAGGTCCAGGTTACCCTCATGAAAAGTGTTAAATAACGGATCATGGAGCTTATAAACAGGGAGAAAAGGGGAGGGAGGGAATGGTCAGACAGCAGCACCAAGTGCCCACAGCATACAAATCACTATACTATGGAAGAGTCTAAATAAACAGTAAAGAGGCTCTTGTCCTTACCTTGATAAGCAAGCCTATAATCGAAATGAGAGGAGTGTAAAAATAGATGCCAAAAAGTCCAAAAGATATATTTGATACTTGGACCTTTTTACACATGTATTTTTACATTCTCCCTATTTAAGGAAATAATATAAATTTGCAACTGTAAAGAGCTTTGGTCAAACTCTTGATTACTCTATATTAACAACAGGTTTGTTAACAGTAACCTCAAAATTAATAATTTGGCTTTGTGTATCCAGGCATACATTCATTCTACCTGGCCCCCTTCAGGGTCCACTTTAGAAAAAACACAGAATGACACACCAAATATTTCACTTGATTATTAGCAATTGACTATTTAGAAAAGCTAAGGTGGTGGCTAAATCAAAGACAGGCTAGATTAGTCAAAGTAAATTCAAAGGGGCCCTGAGAACTGGCCCTAACCTGAGCATTAACTCCACAATATTTATGTGGACTTTATGTGACTTTTATAAACCCAGGCAGGCAAAGTAGGTTCAGTTGGAAGCTAGCTCTACCAAATACCTAGAGCGCAAGTTGACATTAAACTGGTGTCTAAAAAGCAGTAAGCTTCTTTTTGGCTCTTTTCCAACTTGAGCCTAAGGTGATTCTACCTTGATTGAAAAGGAACTACTATATTAGGTCCTGTTGTTACCCCAAGTGTTGTTGTTACCCCAAAGTGTTGTTACCCCAAAAAGCACTGACCTTGTAAGTCACAGGCCCCAAGTTTGAATCCTTGCCCTGCCAGTTACTGCCTGTATGACCTTTTGCCAACCACCTAAGCTCTCTAAGCCTCATCTCTAAAATGAGGATGAATGGCCTAGATAACCTCTCAAGTTCTTTCCAACTCTAAATCTATGATCCTATGAGAGGATGGTGATAAGTTATATTTGTATAATAAAGTTTACACAGTTTTCCTCACAAAATCTCTGTAAGTGGTATATCATCACCATTTTACAGACATAAAAAAAAAACTGAAGCTCCGAGTTAACCTAAGATTTGGGGAGCTTTTTGGTCCTGAGACAGATATCCTTTGGTTCATGACTCTAGGGAATTCCTGCAGATGTCTAACTATTCTGCAGCTTCTAATCTTATATAAAACACTGCCTGGAACACTGGGAAGTTGAAAGGCTTGCCAAAGGTCCAGCCAGTATTTGTGAGAGGCTTCTGAACCTGGGTGGTTTGACTCAGGAATGGATAAAAACTGTCTCCATTCTGCCTCTCTATACTAATCTAGAATAATTAAGACAAGAAGACAGAATATAAGTGTCCTAAGGGTTGCAAAGTGCTAAGGGCATGCAGGAGGGAGAAATCATATGCAAACACACTGTAGCAATTTCTCCTTGTTGATAAACTGCTATAAACTTAAAAACTATTCATTCCTTCACTGAGTTTCCATGTGGCTCTTAAGCTCCAAATACCCAACCCACTTTGCCCCAAGTCCACTCCTAGTTGCCAAAAGCACCAACAACTATAGTATATTTTTGATTACAAAATACTGCACTCTAGATAACATTTTCTTGCAAGGAAGATCCTTGTGCTCCCTCAAAAAGTTTACAATCTAGCTGAGGAAACAAGTGAAGAACAATTGTGAGGCAAGAAGCAGATTCATAATACTACAGGTATAGATTTTATACAGTTATTTAGGAAATTCAAAATAAAGACTCCCTTGTGGTAGAATTAGGGAAGTTTTCTTGGAGGGATGAGCCTTAACCACATCTTAAATGAAGTATAGAATTTGAAGTAGTGCAGTACATTCCAGATGGGCAGTGGTGAAGAGCAGTATGAGTGAAAGCACATAGAGAGGAACAAAGAGGTCCCTATTTAAAAGGGCATGGCCTAATAAATGGGGGGTGGGGGGGTGGAGGGAAGAACAGACAGTAAAGAAATAAGAGACAGAATGCAATACATCTTGAAATATAACAAGACTTCATATTTCCCAGTTAATATAACAAGAACAAAAAGGGGGGAGGGGAGGATGGAACATTTCCTTTTACCATCTAGACTGTAAGAAAAAAAAATGTACAAAAAACAAAGAATCATTGCTAATTTGTAGCTTCTATTGATTCTTTAAGTTTTATAGTATTTTATTTCTCAAGCTATAATACTTTCAACTGTCAGATTTTTCTCCTGTTGTCTAGAAGAGCTGAGTTTGAATGTGACTTCAGACTAGCTGTGTAAACCAGGCAAGCCATTTAACCTGTTTCAGTCTGTTTCCTCAATTGTAAAATGGGTATAATAATAGCACCTCAACTTGCAGAATTGTTGTTAGGATCAAATGAAATAATATTTGTAAAGAGCTTGGCACAATTCCTTTAGAAGCATCTTAGTAATTACTTGTTTCCTTCCTTCCTCTAAAATAATAAATTCTAAATACAAAAAGTAACATTTTTAGTAGTTGGAATTCAAGTTTCTTGAAATTTTTCTTTATACTTTTATTAAATGAATATTACTGCTTTATCCTATTTAATGTATCATATGATAAATTCAGATTTCAGCTGGAACACCAATGGAAAAAGCTCTGATTAGCCCTTAGATCCTAGTTTCATTTCCACTAGAACTATTAAAAGTTTAGAGTGTAAAAGGACCTTAGAGATTGCCTAGTCCATTTTCTTCACAGATAAAACTGATACTCAGATTATGCAATTTTGCCCAAATTCAAATGGCTAATAAGCAGTTTTTATTAGAACCAGAACTGGAACCCAGGTTTTCTCATTCTTAGTCCAGTGTTTTTTCTTCATCAACTTCATCAAATCAATTCACTTCATTCTTATATTTTCTACATTTGTATACCATACATATGTATGTATGTAAATGATATCTAGATAAATGACATGTAAAGCCGCTCGTTTTTAAATGACTTTACATTTATGTGCATTTTTAAAAAATTAAAAATACAAGTAACACAATTCAGAAGAATTTCCTACTGGTTATTTTCAAATCCTCAATTTCTGACTACAAAAATCGATTATGGTGAATTTTTATAATCGTTATACTAAGGAAACATGTAACTTCTTGGTCAACGTAATATTTTTACAGATTACCTAGGTCTGATTCAGTACCTAAAAATTTACCCTCAAGTTTTTCAACTTCCAAAATTTGCTATATTTATATTACATTCATCTGTTAGAGAGGCTTGTAAGTTTAAAATATAAATGTAAATTTTCCTAAAAAGAATAAAAATGACAAAAATATTGCATACGAAGTAAATGACAACTTAGCTAAGTAGTGTAAAACACACACAACATTTTCAAACTTTTGAAAAACAGCCTATAGAATAGAAATAACAGGTTCTTAATTATACTTTAATTCTAGATAGATATGGAATCATTTAGACATCAGACATGTATAAAAACCCAACAAGCTCCAACAATATTGTATATACTAAAATGTAAACTAAATGAAATATGGGGAATCCTACAATTAAATTTACAAAGATGACATTAAATCCATAATTGTTCAATATTTCTAGTACTTCCTATGAAGGTGGTGGGTGAAGAGAATTGGAGCTTGCTGTCTACACTAAAACTCACACTCGATGGTCAGCACCGTACACGGAGCAAACTATATATAGCAAACAAACCTTAAAAAAAATCCCTCAGCATTTAATTATGTTTTAACCTATGATAGGAATCACTCCAACCAATAAAGCAACCCCTTAATGCTTCCCTCCCCCACAGTGTAAATGCGACACACACAGGCCTCAGATATAGGCCTCTTGCCTTATTCTCCCACACAACTAGGACCTTTGTTCCAAGCGCCGGTTTTTTCCCTATTCAATAGCTCTTTCAACTTTCTAAACTGCTCTTATTTAAGAATGGCGATTTTAAGCCTCAACTCTTGGAGTCTCTGAGAGATTAAATGCCCCAAAACAGGTGGGGAGAGACTGGAGAAGAATGAAAAGTTAAAACCCAGCAGCCAGGGGCCTACAAGGCTGAGGAAGCAGGGAGATTGGGTGGTTGGGCAGCCCCGGAGCCAGGCGAGGAGAGCCCGAGGCGGCTGGGGAGAGCTGGAACACACCCAGAACGTGTCCCCTGCGCCAGGCCGAGCAGGGGCCCCAGCCCCCGGCCCCCAGCCCCTCCTCCTCTTCCACAGAACGCAATTAAACTTTACCCTCCATCAGACACGAAGCTTAAACCAAACCTCCACGGCCAATGGCGTTAATCAAACCAGAAATCTCCTCACGAATTGCAAGCAACCTCTCCGGTACACTACAGTCCCCAGGAGCAACCAATTCCCTCCCCCGTCAGGAGTTGAAGCACCGGCGTCATTTAGACCAGTCTGGGGGTGGGGGCTGGGCTCTAACCCCCACTCCCCAAAATGAGCAGGAAGGGAAATTGCTTCTGCAAAGGAGAAGCTCGCTGCGTGGGTGGACCATTCGCGAGAAAATGCTTGGGGTCCGTGTCCTCGGCCACTGTCATTGAAACTCCCTCCTTTACAAACATTTCTTGAGGGAGAGGGGACCGGGAATGCGGGAAGACTGTGTTTATTTAACTCACTAGATGCCCACGTACACGTACACGTACACACACACACACGCCGGGGAAGGCCGAGGCCGTGACAAGCATTCCGAGACGAGAGCCAGCGAGTCTCGGCGGTCGGACCCTGGGTCACTTCCCCTCCCGAAGACACAACTTTTCACTTTTTCTTGAGGGGGGGGCCCGGCTCGTCCCCGCCCCCCCCGGCCCCTCCCCGGCTCTATCCCCGCACCGCGGCTCACACACCGCGGCCGGCCCAGGCTCTAGGGCCCTCGGCCTCCCTCTGCTCCTCGGCGCTCCTCCAACCCCCGGGCGCCTCCGCCGGTTCCCAGGCTTCCCTTTCCGGGCCGCCTCGGGCCTCCCAGCGATCCTTTCCCCCCCATTTCCGGGCCCCCCCGTTCCATTTCCGGGGAACCCTCTCCGTCTCCAGACCCCCCACCTGCACTTCCGGCCCCCCACTACTCACTTCCTACACCCCCCTCGAACGACTGAACCCCCATTTCGGGCTTCGCGTCCTCCACAGTCGTCTTCCACACACACACACCCCCTTTTACTGTCTCCAAAGGACCCTCATTTCCGGGGGCGGGGGGAGCTCGCTGCTCCACTCTCTCCCCCCTTCCCCCGAATCCTAAACCTCTCGAACTCATCTCTCCACAGTGCAGCTCCCCCCTACCGCGAGTCTGGCAAATTTCTCCCCGGCGCCCCCGGGCCCGTCCTCCAGCAGGCCCGAGAAAGAGCCGAACGGGGGCGATGACACAAGGCTCTTGGGGATTTTCTGCGCCCCCCGCCCCCCCCCCCACAGTCGAGGGCTTCCCCTCCCCCCCAGCCCCCCGGCTCCACCTCCCCCCTCCCGCTGCGGCGGGCCCCCCCAGCCCGGCCCCGGCAGGCGCTTCTCAGTTACCTAGTTTGGCCCCGAGTCTCCGCTCCGGACTCCGTGGCGCGGCAGTAACTTCCAGTCTCTTCCCCCACCCCCCACCCCCCCCCAGCGGCGGTGGCGGCGGCGGCGGATCCTCCGGTCCCTTCAATTATCAGCTGAGCCGCAGCACCGCGCAGAGCGTCCCCCTCCGCCTTCACCTCCCTCCCTCCCCCTCCCCGCCCCCCCACCCGTTCTAACACTCTGGCGAGGAACTACTTTATCCTCCTCGCCAGGGACATGCCCGCGGGACAGGCCCCACTGCCCGGCCCGCGGAACATCACATTACCCCCCCTACCCCCCCCGCCGCCCGACCCCCGTTTCCCCCCCGACCGCTTTCAGATCTCCCGATCCCTACGAAGGACCAGGAAGGGGAATGTGTAGGCTTCTATTGGTATCCCTCCGCCGGGGTCACCCACCCCCCCCCACCCCCACCCCCGTCTCTCTTTTGGAAGCAGGAACTAATTCCCCTTCGGGTCAGTGGGGTCCCCAAGGTATAAGCTTTGTGGATGTGGTTTGGACCAGGCCCCTCAGAGGATAAGGGAGTGCCCGGAGCACGTTAAATTGGAAGCCCTCTAGCCCTTAAGCTGGGTCCCGATTTACCAGGACTTTGGCCCTATGACCCCAGCCCAAGTCCCGCCCCTTCCTGGTTGCCGAGGCGACGACGGTGGCGTCCCAAGATGGCGTCGCTGCTGCCAGAGACTCTCTTCGAAGCCGGCGGACAAGGCCCGGCGCCGAGTAAAGATTACTACCAGCTGCAGATAACCCGGTCCCAGGCGAGTGCGAACCGCGGAACGCCCACCCGGGCCACCTTCCCGTCCCCGCTCGACCCCACCCCAGATCCGGTCCCCCGACGCGGCCCGAGTCGGCCGGAAGCTCCCTAGCCCTAGCTCCGAACAACCGCACAGACTCCCTCGGTCATATCCCAGCCTAGGCAGAGGCCCACGGGGGCCGCCTCGGCCCTGCCTCGGGCTCGCCCCGGCCTCCCTCCTCCTCACCCCCACTTGCCTTCAATCCTCGGCCCACAATAGGAAACGAGGAGAAAGCCAGAGCAGAACCAGTCCCTGAGCGTCCCGCGGGGAAGCCGAGCTGGGGGTGGCTCCGAGGCCCCGAGTCTGCGCGGGCGCCCAGAGGCCGGAGCAAGTTTTGAACTCTTCACTCGAGCGTTTACGCCTCCGGCCGCCCGGGTCAGAACTTCCGGGTTCCCCTGATGGGGGTGGGGGGTTGGGGCGGGGGGCGGTGCTGGAGAGAGAGGGTGGTGGAGGGAGCTCTACTTACCTGTCTGGAGCGCAGACCCTCTCCCGGGGCAGGCTGGGAGTGAGTTGGGCTAGAAAAATGTTTCAGCTGCTCAGCAGTGTCAGCTCCACCCATAATGACATCTGCTTCTCAACAATGTGACCGAGGATTGGACTGTCGGGGGAGTGCGGGACCCACCCCGCCGCCTCCGCCGGCGGGGTCACCCCCCCCCTTCATTGTTTATCTCGGCCCTGCCGGGGCCGGGCATATTGTGCGGAGGCATGGAGGGTGGGGGCTCCGGCCGCGGGGGCTGGAGCGCACCCCCCGCATGCCCTGCGGCGGGGCTCCCCGTGGGTGCTGGGGATGGGACGTGGACCCGGAGCCGGGGGCAGATCGGGAGTCACCCTCCCTGGGGGGAGGGGCGCCGCTGCTGGGGGCGGGGGAGGAGGAGGTAAAGCTCCGTTTATTCCATTCTTCTAAACTGTAAGAAGGGAAGCTCCCTGAGGGCAAGGCCCGGGCTTGAGGATCCTAAAGTGCGGGCCCCCTCCCCCACCCAGCGCCGGGCCCGGGGTATTGCACCCTCTAGGCACGAGTCCGTGGGGATTGAAGCGGAGAAGGGGGCCTGGGGTTTACTTAGCACGGGTTAAAATGACTAGCAGGTAAATTGGAGTGCCCTAGACGTGTTCAGAAAAGAGAAACCATAGCAACGTTTTAATTATAGAGTATCTTCCTAGAGCTCCAAGTTTGAAAATTCTAGTTTCTCTTATGCTGAATGTGTTTTTAAAACTTTTTTTTAAATTTTGTTAAAATTTGAACAAATTTGTTTGATTTGTTAAAGATTTGTAGAAACCAAAAAAATAATGGATTTCTAAACCAGACAAACATTAGTACATCAAAAAAAAAGTAACTCTTATATTCTTATTGTGCCCTCGAATACAACCCTTTCACTCTTGGTTTGGAAGAAAATCACTACTTTAAAGAAGTAATCATTTTCAGACAGGCCCAGTTTCTTGTATGTAGTAGGTGCTCAATAAATGAAAGAGGAATCCAAATATCCGAGAAGGAGTAGCCAGGCATAAATCACGTGTGGAAGAGATTAGATTTAAACTTTCCTTGATTCTTTCAAAAAGATATATTGTGTGAATTTCCCTTGTTTTTTCTCCAAGGCCTATTCCCAGCAGTTTCTAAGTATTCAAAATGAATCCCTTCAGTTTTGAGGATCCCTTCTGTTTTGTTGACATTAGGCCTTAATAAGCTGCAAACTGTCAGATGCTGAAAAGCAGAGACCCTCCTACTGTCAGCAGCATACCACCTCTGCTGTATACTGCAGTGAAATGGGTGTGCATTGGATGTTTTCTTCCCTTGTTTCTACAACAACGCAAGAGAACATAAACCTCTTGCACTCTACGTATATTTTTATCTCTACATATTGCCCCAGCTCCTAACCCAGTGCTGGGCAAAAAGTAGGCTATTAATAAATGTTCCTGAAGAGGCATGTTGCATAGTACATACAGTGCTGGACCTGGGTTCAAATTCCTCTTCTCAACATTTACTAGCTCTGTAACCTTGGGCAAGTCATTTAATCTCTCTGAGTCTCAGTTTTTTCATCAATGAATTGGAAATCATAGATTTAGGGCTGAAATGGCCCAACCGTCTCATTTAATAGTACTCAACTCACCAAGTTGATTCGAGGCTCAAATGACATTGTAAGAAGAGTTTTGCAAACCTTAAAGAGCTATGTGTCAGTTCTTTTTATGATACATCTTATCTGTCATCCAAACAATCAGAAAACTCGAATAATGAACTTTTTTCATTACACTTTTGTGAATGAGAAAAATTATAAACATCCCAATATGTTATATTTTAAAATGTGACTTGTATAGCCTGTGTTCAGTATAGATTCATCTTAATCTTTTACACCTTTTTCATTCATATTACAATAATTGATGTTCTTAATAACTGCTGTTAGAGTATGTGTAAATATACATAAATGTAAATATATACATATGTGACACGTATACTTGTATAGACATTCCAGATTTTCTGAGACAGTTATAGTTTAAAAGTTGATTATGACATGAGGTGATAAAGCTGACAAAAAAAAGCAATCCTTTATCAGACCAAATTTACTGATTCAGAAAATGTAGTCTATTAACTATCTGTTAACCAAACATTCACAAATAGTCAGCCTAAGTGGACATTTATTGTACCTAGTGCCATGGTTACCTGTTGAATGGTTTATTATAAGGGAGGTGGGGGGAAGGGTCTATTGCCATGGTTATGCTCGCCTTATTCCTTTTAATCAGTTAACAGATATATATTTAGCACCTAAACTGTAAGTTAGGTACTGTGGGGGATATCAGGATATATAAGGTATGGTCCCTGTCCCCAAGAAAGTTTACAGTCTAGTCTGGGAAGATAAGCTATACATGAAAATTTAACTCTTGAATTGTTATTTACAACAGTCCCTTAAAAGAAATCTTCTGAGGCAGTATCTAACTAGTTGCAAAATTAAGGGTATACACAATAATACATTAGCAATACGTTTTGGCTCCGTTCAGAAGCTACCTCCTAAAAGAACCCTTTCTTGATTCCCCACTACCACCAATTATTCATATTCTCTCCCACAAAATATGTGTGTGTGTGTATGTTGTATTTGCTCATTGTATATGTGTTGTTCCCACACCTTCCCAGCAGACTATAAGCTTCTTGAGGGGGCAGACTATTTTCATTTTTGTCTTTGTATCCCCAGCTCTTAGAAAGTATCTGTCACCCAATCATTAATAAATGTTTGTTGGATTAAATTGAGAGAAAGGAAAAATCACTTTGCTCTAAGGTAATTAAGAAAGTCATGACAAAGAAAATAGTTTCAAAGACTTTTACTGATGTACTTAGGAACCAATATTTTTTTTCCTATTGAAATCAAAACATCACTTTCATGTCATTTCTTCATCGGTAAAATCAGGCTAATAATAGCACTTACTTCCCGGGGTGGTTTCAGGGATTAAACGAGATCAGTTATGTTCAGTCCTGTATAAACTTTACATAAGCTATGTAAATGCTAGCTGTTATTTACTATTGTTCTATGACAACAGAAGTAATCTATGTTGAATACGTTCAGTGAACAGCATCCGAATCCTCATACTTGTAGCAGATGTTGTGAGACACATATCCTCACTCCCCCTCCCACTTATCAGTCAAGTCCTCATAGAAGGGCTGCTAGGTACAGCCTTGAGGATGTAGGGGGTTGTCTTTTCTAATACTGTAGCTCACAAGCTATACAAGATTCTTGTCATAATTGTTGGTATCATTTAGTTAGCCAGATTCAATTAGTTTTTAGAACGATCTAGCTACTGAGATGATATAGTGAGAACAGTTGGTACTAAACATCCCACCCAAAACCTACCAGTCATTGGGAGGGAGAGAAGGATGTATGGGGTATTCAGGAGGACTGGCCCTTCTAGTGTGAGGGTTTACCAAGCCCTTTTCAGGGCTGTTCACTCACCTTTGGCGTCTACCTAATTCACCGGACACTCATCTGTGGCTCCAGGAAGCTGTAGTGTGCACAGTGGCCACACTCCAATAACAATCTATTCCAATGGCCTTGAAGGTGCTGTGGGAGAGCTCAGAGCTTAGTCGGGCGTCGACGGCGACAGAGTCATCCACTGCCATCATCAGTCTTCTTGACCTTTGTCCTGCCACTGGACTTTTATGGATTGTAATGACTCTGGAAGAGAGAGTGAGGCTGACAACTTTGTGCAACTCAGCCTCACTTAAATCCAGTTCGTGAATAAGTCAAGACATTATCATGATGTCGTTGGTCCTCTGTGAAAATGAAAAATAAACAACAAGGGAAGGAGGGCAGATAACCACTAAGGTGGAAGCTAAAGTACCCTGCTCCCCAAACCACTGCTCAGGGGCATTGACTAGAACGTTTATTCATCCATGCCACTCTCATGGGTTTGGCACTGGCCTTTGATTTGATAGAATACCCACAGGAAGTAACTAAGCTTCTTCAGCCAATCCCAATGCTTTTTCTGTACAGTGGAATTCCAGTTCAGTATACACTCCAGAAATAAATTGATCAAGGCCTTTTAATCCTTGGTTGGAACACCTGTGACTTTATTCCCATCCATTCGGATATAAAGGCAGGCATACTCACTTGACCCTACCATTATATAGTAAACTTATAGAGCTTAAAAAATAGTACACCTAGCACATATTGGGCCTTTCTTGTTAGAATGTAAGCTCTTTGAAGGGAGACATTTTATTCCTTGTATTTTTGTCCCCTAAAGCCTAGCACAGTGCCTGACACATAGTAGGCTCTTGATAAATGCTCATGGGTTGGTCAATTCCAAGAACTTTTTCAGACATACGAAACCTATTCTATATGGTATGATCTGCCACAATTGATAACGTCAGTCATTTATCAAGGCTTACCGTATGTGCCCTTAGCATTACACAAAATGTTGGGTGAATTTCCACTTAGCACCTAGCCATTCCATAATCACTAAAATAGTAGAAGGTACATCCATAAGGCTTCATCTTATTTGACTGCTTTTACTGAGCCCTATTCAAGGAAGCAGTAAAGTAGTGCCCAGCTGGTTTAAAATAGCTCTGGGTCATCTGAGAAATCCTTTCAATGCAGTAGGCCATGGCACCCATCAGAAGCACATGAAACATCCATCAGCTGCTGTAATTGGATGTAACTGTGCTTTTGAAGTACAGAAACTGCCTTCAAACTTGTAAGAGGCCTGGCAAGCCTGAAGACACTAAGGCCACTACCAGCTTGCACCAGGGAAGCCTTTACACAACTGAAAACATTCATCGGCCAGAGGAAACTGAAAACTCGCTGAAATTTGACTCAAAAAATACACTGACCAGTCATATGCTGATGGACAGAAATAGAAAACCAGATCCAGAATATCAGAATGTGCTCTGAGAGACTGGGAAACAGGATATGGTGTCAGCAGAGAATCCATCTCCAGCCCCCATTGGAAGGGCTAGGGAGCCTATGCTTTAGCTGGACAGATCACATCCTCTTCATAAAAAGGTTCATCAGTATCCCCCGTGGGCCACACACACATTAAAATAGTGAGGCACTTATAATAACAGCTAAATCCTTGATCAAATGGGATAAAGGCAAAGTACTTTGCAAACCTCAAAGCACTACATAAGTATCAATTATTGTTATTATTCCTGTTATAATAAGAGAATTTTGCTTTTCTTAAGGGGAAAGATCTAGTTCTTACAATTTGGGGCTAATAAAATAGATTAAGGAATAGTTGTAGAATTTCAAGAATATTTTACCCCATCCCCATATGCCTCTCAAGGAACTATGTTCTTTGCAATCCAAGATGATGAAACTTTTGAGACAGTCAAAAGGCAAACAGGAACCACATTACTAACTGAAATTCACATTTAAATAATGCTTGGGCAACTGGGTGGTGTTGTGGATAGAGTGCCAGGCTTGGAGTCCGGAAAACTCATCTTCCTGAGTTCAAATCTGGCCTCAGACACTCACTAGCTGTGTGACCCTGGGCAAGTCACTTAACCCTGTTTGCTTCAGTTTCCTCATCTGTAAAATGATCCAGAGAAGGAAATGGCAAACCTCTGCAGCATCTTTACCAAGAAAACCCCAAATGGAGTCATTAAGACTTGGACATGACTGAAAAACAACTCAACTATAATGCTTGAAGTTTTACAAAGTATTTTACCCAAATTTTTTATGAGACTCACTAGAGAATATCTCTTATCTGCCTTGGTCCACATTTGTTTATTCTCTCCCCTGCCCTTTATATTGTATAACTAGGTCCCAATGAGTACAAATAGTGAATCCCTTGAAGTGATTGCATTATTCAAATTCACACTACATATTTCCACTGGCTAGAACCACAATTACCGTATTTTACATCAAGTAAAACTCTAAATGGTATAAATACACACAACCATGTATTTATTATTTGTACTTATTGGGACATAACCATGTCCTTGCAGATATAATGATGTAGGACTTAGTTGCTAAAAAAGAGTTATCAAAAATCAGTCAGGGGAAAGAGGTTTCTGTTGATTTGATTTGCCCCTCAGCTGAGCTTACAGAAGCCTAAACAAAGGGAACAGATTTTCCCACAGACCAATTTATATGTAACACAAACAACTGTAGAATTTGTAGCTTAATGAATATATAGCTATACATGTGCATATATACACACATATGGAGAGAGAGGGAGAGATCAAGCTGTTAATATGAAGTGAGTGCTTGCTAGCTTTGGAATTAGAAGAACTCACTTTTAAATTCAGGTTCTGCTGGGCAAGTCTTTTAAATTCTCTGGGCCTCATTTGTCATCTCTAAAGTAAGTTGGCTGCCGAGATGGTCTCTAAGATCCCTGCAGCCTCATCAATCCGTCTTCGAAGGTCGTCATTCTGCTGAAACTCCTCTCTTCAGGTGCCAGTGTTCTCTTTATCAGAAAACCTCAAGACGTCTCATCAGTGTTCATCCTTCTGGACCTCTCTGAGGCGTATGAACATCTTTCTGTAGACTCTTTTCTCTGGGTTTTCCCTGCGTGTGTCCCTGTGGCTGTCCACTCCTCAGCCCTTTTTGAGGGTTCTTCATGCCATCTTCTCTTTTCACTCTTGTGCTCTCTCGCTGATTTCATCAGTGCCCCTGGTTCAATTGTCATCTCTAGGTAGATGATTCCCAGCTGTCTATATCCAGCCCTGGTCCCTCTTCTGAGCTCCTTGAGAGCAGGGCCTTTTGATCAAAAATGACAAGAAGACATAAAGTGAACAGGAGGGGGCGTGGAGGTTACCAGTGTAGACAACTTTTTCTGGGAGTTTATACATCCATACATGTGTAGATAGGTAGGTATGCAAGTCCATATGTATATTGACACACACATATGTGTACATACCCCCACATACATCAATGTCAACATGCACTTCTATCCATACCTATATGTATGTGATACACACATATGTATCAGTGTACATGTATATTCAAACACACAAATCAGCACACACATCCCTGCACGTGTATCAACATACATATATACACGTACTCACCTGTATCAATATATATACATACATCAGCATATATACCCATGCCTATAAACCAACATACACAGACATGCACATATATCAGTCAAATGCATATATACAGATTTGTCCACAAACATGTATCGATATACATAATACACACGTGACTTGTGCTATTATACACATATACATATCAACATACATATATACATACCAGTATCAGCATACATATACGTAACACACACATATGAATCAACATCTATACATATGTAAGTTGATAACTTGAGGGGGTGATGGGATAAAATGAGTTTATTTTGGGATGTTTTTTGGTTTGTTTTTTAAAGAATAGGAAATTGTGGGAATGTTTTTAGATAGCAGTGAAAGAACTGATAGATATGGAGACATTGAAGATTAGACAGACGGAATGGGAACATGAAGAGAAGGGGATGGATTGCAGACTTAGGGAGAAGGGCCACCTCTTCATTAGCCATTGGAGAAAAGGGGAGAAAAGAAGGTGTGATATCAAAAAGTGTTGAAGTATAGAATTGGGGAGGGGGGGAAGGAAGAGCAGTATAAAATAGTTTCTGTTTATGAAGTGACATCATCTGCTGGGACAGGGTCAGACAGGCCCTGTGGTTCAGACTTGGAATCAGGATAAAATTGGACAGTAATAAATCATTTAACATTTCACAAAAAAGTTTCCAATACCATCAGCAGGGATACAGCACTGATTCAGTTGGCACAGCACCCAGTCACCCGCCGGAATCAAGCCCAAGGAGCCGTTGAGGCCTCCTGACCTGGGCTTTTACACTTTTCCAAATCATAGAACTAGGAAACTATGCCAGTGGTTCAAGCCTTAGCCCCCTGCACCTTGAGCACAATTCTTTGCCATTTGGAGAAAAACTAGCCTGACCTGCATGAGGGTAAATGCTGCTTCCACCACAGAAGAAGGGGTCACTTTAGTAGGCTTAAAAAAAGAAGAGGTTTAAAACAGTATTGACCAGTTCCGTCTTGGTCTTATCTCCGATGTTCTTCCTCCTAGATAAAATTTGAAGTCCCTACAAATCACAGCAAGGACCTTTGTGCTCACTGACCTGTATTCTGAATGGTGGATATCCCTCTGGGGGCTTTGGAAAGCTCATAAGTGTGGGGGGCCCTCACTCCATCCAACAGCTGCTATGCATTCTTTCCTGCATACTTCCCCCAGTGCCTTATTTTCCCATAAAGAGTCCACAGCCCTGTGGAAAATCTTTTCTGTGGTTCCCTCATTCCTGGGTATTTCCAAAAGTAATCGTATTTGTGAGGGCCCATAATTGATCAGCCCTGTCCCTTTTACTTACCCCCAACAAAATATAGACTCCCTGTAACCTCCTTCCTGGATATAATGAAGGAAAAAAATACTCCTTGATTTTCCAATCACTTATCCCTTTTTTAGGGAATTTGTGAAACTATGGGGACATTCAAGGTCAGAATTGCCTAGCTCCTTTTCCCTGCTACCACATGAAGAATAAAAGTGATTTTCTGTGTGAAGCCACAACACCCACCTCTCCACTAGCCCTGCCCACAGCTTTAGCCTGCAGCCCATCATGGGCAAGAAAGACCAATTGACCCCTCAAGTTTGCAGCCCTCAGTTGTCCCTGGGCCTAGGGACCCATCTTAGTCCTTTCTAGCTGGTCAGAAATAGTCACTTAATTCTATGTTATTTCTCATATATTGCTCTCACACAATATTTGGAATCTTATCTAGGTACAAACTTATTAATGTATATAGAGCAGCTGTTGGCTCAGCAGACCCAGGACTGAATCCAGAGCCAGGAAAACCTGATTATCCCAATGCAGACAATTCCCAGCTGTCTATATCCAGCCCTAGTCTCTCTTCTGAGCTCCTTGAGAGCAAGGCCTGTTGAGCAAAAATTACAAGACAACATGAAGTGAACAGAAGGAGGGGAAACAGAGGTTTCAAGTGTAAACAACTTTTGAAAAAAAGTTTATTGTATGTATATATGTATACATACATATATAAAATCCAGCCTCAGACATGGGGATAATAATAGCACCTACCTCACACAGTTGTTGTAAGAATCAGATGAGATAATATTTGTAAAGCGCTTAGCCTGGCGCATAGTGGGTGACAGAAATACTTAGTCCCTTCCCCTATTTATCCATAAAGAACCCACTCCCCCGTTTCTGCCCCCATATTTGGGGTGAAACATTTTTATTTTTTTCTTCTCTGGTATTCAGTTTAGTATGTTTTCTGCTTAGGATTTTGGAGATCTTCCTCTAAACCTTAATCACTGCACCAAGTACTACTTCAATAGCTCCCTAACTAGGCTCCCATGCCTCCAGCCTTTCCTGCTCCCAATCATTATATACCCCACTGTCAGATTAATCTTCCCAAAATACAGCTGTGAACACAAAATCTCAGAGTGGAAGGGGCTTCAGAATTCCTCTGGTTCAATCTGTACCTGGGTAGAAATCCCTTTTACAAAATGCAGAAGGAAAAGTTTCCACTTGAACACCTTTAGTGACAAGGAACTCTCTACCTTCTAAGACAGTGTGTTCCACCTTGGGACAGATGTCATTGTCGTAGTAGGTTGGGAGTGAATTGGTAGCGAAGGTGAGAAGCACCAGCGTTTATCTCTCTTCAAAATATTTAGGCTGTCTTTGGGCTGTGGCAGCAGGAAAGAAGTACCAAGCTGTGATAACAGTGAGAAGTATTACTAACTCTCAGACCAAACCCTTGTTTTTGTGTTTCTAGGGAAAGAGTGGGCAGTCCTGGCTCTGAATAGCCCCTGAATTTCACTGATTCTCTCAAAAAGGGACCATCATAAGGTAGATGGGCCTCTTTCCCTGGATAAGCCCTTAGAAGGGTATTCATGCCCCTGAGACAAATTTCAAAGGACTACCAACGACTTTATGAATCTATCTTGCCTTAAATAAATAAAGCTTCCCTCCCGAAGCTTTAATTGTAGGATGATTTTCCTTCTATTAAGATGAGAATCTGTTGCTCGGCTGCTTCCGCCTGTTGATCCTGGTTCTCTCCTCCACCCCTGCTAGGATCAAGCAAAAAACCAACCACCTCTCATATGATAGCCCTTAAAAGATTTTGAAGACAATTTTACTTTTTCTTCATAATACACATTCCCATCTGGTTCTTTCAAACATTCTTCACATGCCAGGTTTAAGTTTCCTTCCCAGTCCTGATCACTGTCTTCTGCATAGTTTTTCAACATCCTTTATAAAATATCTCCAGATACTCCACAGGTGAAGGGATCCTCACCTCAAGTACAGCCTCAGGACAATCAGCAACTTCATTTTAAGCTTGCCCCACCAGCATGAATGGAGCCTAAAACAGAATTCACCTTTTGGCCTACATGTGACATACTTTTAATTCATTTTGAATTAATCGATTGTTAGGACATAGGAATATCCTAACATAATCCCGTATGTCCTAACAAAAAAGAGATTATGAAGGACAGGCCAAGAAATTGTCAGAAGTAATGGAAAATGTGTGGGATTATGTGAAGGTAGATTATGTTAGGGCTGCAAGCAGTCAACCAAAACCCCAAGGTCTTTTTTCACATGGACTGATATCTAGCTCATCTCCCTTATTCTGTACTTGTATTTTTTTTTTAACTTGAGTTCAGATCCAGTACTTTACATTTATCCCTGTTACATTTCATCTTATTATTTGATCTGTCATTCTAAGCTGTTTAGATCTTTTTAGCACCTGATTTTCCCATCCAACATGCTATTTATATATTTACTCACCTATACAACAAACTGCACATCAGCCACAACTTTGGTAATTATTCCATCTATGATTTCATCCAAATTATTTATTTTAAATTGTTATAATAAAGCCAGGGACATCGTTCTGTGGAAGCCCAGCAGACATCATATTAATATCAGTTCATTAATTACCGTTCTTTGGAGCTGGTCTTTAACTAGCTCTTTATCCCTCTATTATTAAAGGACCTCCATCTTATCAGTCAGTCAATTATTGACCTCCTGCTATGTGCCAGGCACCATTCCAGCCACTAGGGATACATAAAGAAACATTAACAGCCCCTACCTTTAAGAAGCTTCAGGGGGACAAAAGGTAAGTGTATGTATGCATATATATATGTATGTGTATGTACTCTGTGTATATATACATGTGTATATAAAGTACATGTGTGTATGTATGTGTGTATGTACATGTATATAAAGTACATACAGACTACAATATATACAAAATAAATTAAAGATAGTTTGGGGAAGGGGATAACAATTTAGAGAATCAAGAAAGGCTTCTTGTAGAAGGTTGTGCTTAAACTGGGTCTTAAAGGAGAATACAAATTTTTTAATCATTTTTTCCAACTTCATATATATATATATATGTATATATGTGTGTGTATATATATATATAATACACAATTTTTAACATTCAGTTTTGCAAAATTTTGAGTTCCAAATTTTTCTCCCTCCCTTCCTCCCCTCCCCTCTTCCTAAAAGGGTAAGCAATTTGATATAGGTTATATATGTACAGTCATGTAAAACAAATATTTCCATATTAGTCATGTTGTACAAGAAGAAACAAACCAAAAGGGAAAAAAAACCATGAAAAAAATAAAGTGAAAGTAGTATGCTTCGATCTGCATTCAGAGCCCATCAGTTCTTTCTTTGGATAGGGATAGCATTTTCTATCATGACTTTTTTGTAATTCTCTTAGATCATTATATTGCTGAGAAGAGCTTAGTCATTCATAGTGGATTATCATACAGTGCTGCTGTTCCTGTGTACAGTGTTCTCCTGGTCCTGCTCATTTCACTTTGCATCAGTTCATATAAATCTTTCCAGGTTTTTCTGAAATCTGCCTGCTCATCATTTCTTATAGCATAATAGTGTTCTATTACATTCATATACCACAGCTTGTTCAGCCATTTCCCAATTGATGTGTGTCCCCTCAATTTCCAACTTTTTGCTACCAAAGGAAGAGCTGCTATAAATATTCTTGTGCATGTAGGTCCTTTTCCCTTTTCTAATGATCTCTTTGGGATATGGCCCTTGTAGCGGTTTTGCTGGACCAAAAGTATGCAGTTTGGTTGTTCTTTGGTCATAGTTCCATACTGCTCTCCAGATGGTTGGATCAGTTCACAGCTCCACCAACAGTGCATTAGTGTCCCAGTTTTCCCACATCCTCTCCAACATTTATCATTTCATTTTTCTGTCATATTAGCCAATCTGATAGGTATGAGGTAGTCCCTTAAGAACAGGAGTTCTAAGAAGTGAAAATGAGGAAGGGAAGGCATTCCAAGAATGGAAAACAGACAGTGGAAGAGCATAAAGACACTGTCACATATGACTAAAGGCAAGAATGCAGAAAGAAGAATAATCTATAATAAGGTCAGAAAGATAGGTCAGTGACAGATTATGAAGGTCTTTTAATCCCAAACAGAAGAGTTTCTCTTTGGGAACAGAACTCCCCAGTAGGGACCATATTTGTAGTTTCTTGAGTAGAAGAGTGACGTGGTTGGATTTACAATTAGGAAAAAATCATATTTTCAGCTGTGGAAGATGGAGTGAAGGGAAGAAAGGCTTGAGCAGGGTGACCAGTTCTGAGGCTATTGCAGTAGTCCAGCCAAGAAGTAATAGAAGCCAGAACTAAGGTGTGGCTATGTGAGTTATGAGAGGGGGTCAGATGCAAAAGGTGTTGGGGAAGATTTAGCAAGTGACTAGATATGTGGTGTGAGGAAAAAGTAAGAAACTGAGAAGACAGATTGTAAACCTGAGAAGCTGAGAGGATTGTGGTACCTTGACAGGAATAAAGAAGTTTGGAAGAGGAGTAGGATTTGGGCAAAAAATGAGTTCTGTTTGGACATTTTGGATGTGAGATGCCTGTGGAACAGCCAAGGATGAGGCCTGGGAAAAAAGACTATCAGGTTTGGCAATTAATAGAGTATTGGTAGTTTTGGAGAAAGCAATTTCAGTTGAGTAATGAGGACAAAAGCCAGATTGCAAAGAGTGGAGACATGAAGGAGAGCAGTATAGGTGGAGAAGAGGAATTGAAGGCAAGAATAGAGACCTCTTTTTTTCAGGAGTTTGTCTGAGGAAGTGGGGTGGAGATAGAGAATGCTAATTTAGAACAATAGCCCTTCCACAAGGATGCTACAAAGAGACTGCTCTGCCAAATTCAGTTGGGTGTATGCTGGGTATTTGTATGTATTGAAACAAAATTTATTAATACTTTTTTTTAGGTAAGTCAATAAGCATTTATTAAACATATACTATGTGCTGGGCAATATGCTGAGTGCTGGTAATGCTAAGAGAGAGAAACAGCCCCTGCCATCAGGGAGCTCACAATTCAACGTAAAGGGGAACACAACATGGAAAACTGTGTGCAAAGTATGTACAGGATAAATGGGAGATGATCTCAGAACCTGAGGGGAATCTTACAGAGGATGGAATTTTAGCTGACACCTAAACTAAGCCAGGAGACAGAAGTCAAATGCCCAAATGAAATCCAGGTATGCTGCATCTAGCAGGATATGTCCTTGATCTACCAGTACAGACACT
This sequence comes from Trichosurus vulpecula, assembly GCF_011100635.1. Taxonomy (NCBI): domain Eukaryota; kingdom Metazoa; phylum Chordata; class Mammalia; order Diprotodontia; family Phalangeridae; genus Trichosurus; species Trichosurus vulpecula. The sequence continues at coordinate 269,428,397 of NC_050576.1, read as the reverse complement.
ACCCAAAAAGGAAATGAGGTGAATCTGGCATGTCTTCTACTTGAAGAACCATGTCAGTTTGTAGACATCACCACCTTCTAAGAGCTCATGAATCATCCCAAGAATTTTGCGAAGAATCCAATTTCAGATTGGGACACTTGGGAGAAGAATACAACTTCTTCCCCCTTTGGAAAATCAGGACTTTTCCCAGACCTGTGTCACTCTGCTAAGCCTCTAGAGGTTTTCACCTTTTGAGAATAATTCATCATTCACCTTTGCAAGTTATTTCTATACCTTAGAATAAAATTCAGATGGGCTAGGTGACTTTGAGGGCTTTTGGAGATATGCTTGCCATTTCCCGGCTTTTCTTGGATTTCAGATTTTGTTCTCTACTCAGTCTGAGAAACTTTCTCCTTTCTACCCTCCTCAAATACCTTTAATGGCTCCCCATTGTGGAATGGATTAAATACAGCCTCCTTTTGCTCCCAACCTTACACATACACAGACACACACACCTCCTAGACATATCTCTAACCTAAGGTACCCCACAATCTTTGACCCTCAATAATATCCTTTGACCTGCAGTTCCCTTCTTTTCCCTCCCCACTCTGTCATTTCAATTCAGTAAGCCTTTATTAAGCACTTGCCATATGCCAGGAACTTTGTAAGCGCTAGGGATAAAAGAATTCAAACAAAAAACAGTTCTTACCCCAAAGGAGCTCAAAGTCACTCATACCTCAAAACTACCTCTTCTTGAAGTCTTCGTTAATCCCCATAACCAGATGTGATTGTGATCTCTCTCAGTCTCTCTCTCTCTTTCTCTCTGTCTCTCTCTCCCCCCATCTCTGTCTCTCTCTTTCTGCCTCCTTATCTCTATTTCTGTCTGTTTCTGTCTCTCTCTCTTTCCCCCACCATCTCTGTCTCTCTCTTTCTGTCTCTCTCCTTATCTCTGTTTCTGTCTCTGTCTCCCTATCTCTCCTCCCTCTCTCTCTATTTCTGTCTCTGTTTCTCTGTCTCTCCTCCTCCTCCTCCTCCCCCACTTCGTTTCTCCACACCTGTCTTCCCCACTCCAAAGTGAATGGTTGACTCTAAACCTGAGCCCACTCTCTCTAGGGACTTTGTGTATACAAGGTAAAAAACACGCAGGGCAATTATTTTTGTGATAATGGCCTTGCTCTATTTGTTTGCCCTCTCCAAAAGCTAATTAAGTTTGGCAGACAATCAATGGGAAATATGCCATTAGAGGGCTCCTGGTATTAGAAAATACCATCCACTCCCCTAGAACCCTGTGGGGAGTATCGGTCAGCTGCCCTATGGGAACTCAGCCTGCAAATGAGAATGGCAATTGGGGAAGTAAGCCATGGAAGGGATTGCTGCACTTTGGGCCCTCAGTAGAACAACCTTTAGATCATGTAGTCCTTTTCTCTGTATTAAGGAGTTTATACCAGAGAGAAAGCTTTTCATATACTCATAGTAGCTCAGAGCCCCCGATCAGAAAAATTCCTAACTCTCTTTCCTTATTTAAAAAAAAAAGTTTGTTTTATTTCTAGCTAACCCTTGGGTACTCTATGTTTTTTTAAAAACTCTAATAGTTTTTTTAGGCTTTTCCGTAGTACTAGAAGAGGTAGAAGAGGCAGCTAGGCAGTGTACTGGGTAGAGAGCTAGGACTGGAGTCAGGATAATCTGAATTCACATCTGTCCTCAGACACTTAATAGCTATGTGACCCTAGGCAAGCCATTTAATAATTGTCTGCCTCAGTTTCCTCAAGTGTAAAATGGGGATATTGATAGCACCTACTTACCATGGTTGTTTTGAGGAGCAAATGAGATAATATTTTGGTAAGGTGTTTAGCTCACTGCCTGGCCACAATAGGTGTTTAACAAATGCATGTTTCCTTCAGCCCCAGTAGCTTCAGCCTGAGTCTTCTGCCTTGAGATGTATACTTAGAATACGTGGAGGTTTGTAGCAGCATGGTGTCATGGAAGGAGCCCCAGATAGGGGATCCAAAGACTTGGGTTTCAGTCTCCATCTGACCACCATTTCCACATCTGTGATGATGATGATGATGATGAAGATGACAATAACAAATGGCATTATATAGTATGTTAAGGTTTATAGAGCAACCTTGTGAGGGAAATAGAATGGAGTGACTGTTGGTGCCCTTGTGAGGCTCCCATGAGATCCTGCGTGTGAAAGTGCTTTGTAAATTGTCAAAGTGCTATTCAGATGAAGGTGCTATTGGTATGTTAAAGTGAATTTAGCTTTATTTTCAGACTGTCTCGAGAATTTTTCAACCATATCTTAATACCCATACCTTAAATAGCATAACTTTATTTTGTTTTGGTCTAGACACAGTTCTGGGTAGGGATCTCCTGCAGAAGAAATTCTCCCTCTCAGTGCCCATTAGCATCTCTTCTACACTTTATTGCCTTAGGGATTCTCCTCAGGCACAAAAGAGGTCAAGTCATTTGTCTAGGGTCACACAACGAGAGACAGAGAGAGAGAGAGAGAGAGAGAGAGAGGCCTTGAACCCTAGGGGCCAATACTTCCTCTACAACTGCCATATCCTGCTGCCTCTCTTAAATAATTAAATAATGACATATCAGATGTTAAACTTGCCTTGCCTGTGTCCCCCCCCCCCCGGCCCCCACCCCTGGGGTGAGAAGTCTCAATAGTTGGTAGAAGTCTGCAAAGAGGGAAATTTAGGCTTGATGTAAAAAAAAAAAAACTTCCCAAGGTTCTAGGCTAGGGCTGAGGAATGGGTGGCCTTCTAGGTCCTTGGGTGTGGCTTTTTGACTGAGTCCTAGTTTTATAGAACAAATCCTTTTATTAATGGGATTTGTTCTGTGAAGTTTGGATTCAGTCAGAGAGCTGTACTTGAGGACCTAGAGGCACCCTTGTTGGGGCTTCTTTGTGGTGGATAGGGGCTAAGAGGTCTTAAAAGAGTGTGTGACAGCACCCTGAGGGCTCTTATTCCATACGTGCCGGACTGGTTGGCCCCCAAGGTCTCTTCTGACTCTGTGATTCCACCAACTTATAATTGGTTAACTGGTTTGCCAGTCTTTGCTCTAACTGACATCCTCCTATGGAGGTTATTTTAAAACTACTGTTCATGTTACTCTTCTCTCTACCTTCTCTCTCTCTTCCTTTCTCTCTTTCTCTTTCTCTCTCTTTGTCTCTCTGTTTCTCTCTCTCTCTCTATCTCTCTATCTCAGTTTCTCTCTCTTTGACTCTCTCTGTCTCTATCTCTCTGTTTCTCTCTCTGTTTCTCTCTCTCTCTCTCTCTCTCTCTTTCTCCCTCTCCCTCTCCCTCTCTCTGTTTCTCTCTCTCCGTGTCTCTTTTTCTCATTTTCATAAGAGAAAGCTCCATGCTGATCCTTCTCATTGTCTCCATGAGCTGCCTTGCATTTTGACCCTTGGCCTCAGCCAGAATATTTTCACCTTAGTGCTCTTATTCCATTCAGGATGTAGGAGCACTTTGTACAAGGTAGGCACTTAGTACAGATTTGCTCAGTGGAATTGAATCGGGTTTTTCATTTGCACTTTTTGCTGCTCACCACCATTTATCTGTCACGTCAGTCCTCTCATTCCTTTTTCATGTAATGGTTTCTGGTTTTCTACCCTTAAGTGACAAGCTTCCTTCCTTTACTGAGTCCCTCTCCCCTGCAGAGCCCCAGAGCAGAGCACACTGTTGTTTCCCCTCATGTCTGTCTTTCTTTCTTTGATGGTTGTTTCTGAGCAGAGTAACTGGAATGAATGTGTTCTTTGATTCTTCATGAGTTACTTAAGGTATTGATCATGTTGTATTCCTAATCTTTTAGAAAAGATTCCCAAACTTAGCTGTGTGATATCCATCCACTCAAATAAGGTTTCAAATAATAACAGTTTTCATTCCTTCTAATTTTCTTGAAATTCCTAATGGTCCTTTTAAGGTATGGAAAGAAGAGGAACCAATAATAAATAATGTCGTACTCCAGAAAAATTGGTAATCAGTGTCTGAAATGATGTAGCCCATATTTCCAGGCATTACATGACTAAGTATTTGAATTATCTACATTCTCTCTTATCTTCAAAGTGAAGAAAGATAAAGAGATGGCTATTTCCCACTTCCCTTTATCACAATCTTGTCTCTTAGATTAGGAGAGCTAGACGGGCGGGGGGGGGGGGGGGGGGGGGGGGGGGGGGGGGGGGGGGGGGGGGGAGCCTTTGGACTGGGAATCAATCACAAAACCTAAATCTAGTCCCAGGTTGGTCAATTGGGAGTGATGTGATTTTAGGGCAAGCCATCTCACCTCCCTCATCCTATTTCCTCATCTGTTAATAGGGTGTTGCCCTAAAGGATGTCTAAGCTGTCCTCTAAGATTCTGTACTTTGATTCATTCGTTCCCTTTATTAATCACTCCTTTCCCTGGAAGAGATCAACAAAAAGCTAAGAGACAATCCTTGCCCTCTGGCACTTGTAATCTAATTGCCAGGCCACCTAACTGGGAAGGCTTCACTGAAGAGGTGGAATTTCGGGTAGACTCTAAAGAAATTAATTTATAGAAAATGGAGCAACGATCACCAAAAGCCAGCATGGCTTCTTGAAGAACAGGTCATGCCAAATTAACCTTAACTAAATTAGAATGTAAGCTCTTGGAGGGCAGGGACTGTCCTTCTTTCTGCTTGTATTTATATTCCTGGCACTTTGCATAGTGTCTGGCACATAGTAAGTACTTAATAAATGCTTGATGACTAGTAGATCAAGGGAATGCTGTAGACATAGTTTCCTAGATTTGAGAGAAACATTTGATAGTCATGTTACTCTTGTGGGGCAGCTAGATGGCACAGTGAATAGAGTGTTAGATTTGGAGTTAGGAAGATGAGTTCAAATCCCACATCAGACACTTACTAGCTGTATTACCCTGGGGAAATCACTTAACCTCTCCCAACCTGTTTCCTTCATCTTTAAGACTGGATAACTAAAAGCTCCAGGTTGTCATGAAAACCAAATGAGAGACCATATGTAAAGTGCTTTGCAAACCTTAGAACACTAGTTAAATGCTATTTGTTATTATTATTATAAAGCTGGAGAGATATGGGCTAGGCTAAATGAAAATACAATTAGATGGATTTAGAATTGGTTAAATGGCCAGACCCAAAGAACAATTATTAATAGTTTGATGTCAGCTTGGAGGGAAATGTGCCTTGGGGATCTGTGGTCTAATGTAATGCAATATTTTTTTTATCAGTGACATGGCTAGAGGCATAGATGTTAGGCGTATTAGATTTGCAGATGAAATTAATCTGAGAGGTAAAGTTAAGCAATTGGACAACAGGGTCAGGATTCTAAACAAAGATCTCCACATCTTAGACCAAATCAAATCACATGAAAATGTTTTCAACCAGAATTATAATTTCATTTGTGTAGAGAGCTCATGATAAGGAAACTTCTTCCCCCTAGGTAGATAGGCACCTATCTCTTCAATTTATAGTTTTAGAGAGAAAAAAATGGGAGAAAAAGGAAGATCAGAAACAAGCTTTGCACACAGTGGATGGGGTAAAAAATAAGTGATAGTGAAGAAGACTGGGCTGCTCAATCCTTAATTTGTTTCTGTTCTCTCTGAAAAAGAGAAAAGCCATTACTCTGGAAATGACAGAACCAAAATGGCCAGCCAGGAGGAGACATCCAAGACAAGTAAATGGAAGGAAGACAGTACCTAGCTGCTCTGGAGAGATTTGCATCCCCTGGCCCAGATGAAAGCCAGCCTTGAGTTTTACAAGAACCACAAGATTGGATTGCTGAGGTGCCATTCATAGTATCTGAAAGAGTGTGGAAAACAGGAGAGAAGCTACAAGATTGGAGAAAGGCAAACATTCCAATTTTATTTGGAAAAAAAAAAAAAAGCAGAGAACAGAGTCTGCAAACTATGGGCTAGTGAATGTGACTTCAATTCCTGGGCAAATTCCAAAATGAATCATGAAAGAAGATGGCTGTGGAACATCTAGATAAGGAAGCAGTGATTACAAAGGAGGAGAATAGTGTCGTCAAGAACAGGTCCTCATTTCCTTTTGTGATGAAATTACTAAAAGAGGTAGATGGTGGGATGGGCGGGGTGGGGGTGGTGCAGAGCAGAGTGAATGCTATAAATAGAGTTCACCTAGATCTTAGTGAAGCTCTTGATAAAATCTATCATATTATGGAGATAGAGTGAGGCAAGGCAAGAACCCAGTGTTTTAATGAGAGAGACAATAAGTATTTGCTTAATGTACACCATCCACACACAGCATTATTATCACTATTTTATAGATAAGAAAATGGAGATTCAGAAAAAATGTTCAGTGACTTGACCATGGTCACAGAATTATTGAATACTGGCGTCAGAATTCACACTCTAGTCTTCCGGATTCCACATCCAGCATTCCCTGCTCTACCAGGCTGCTTCTCATATCTGCTGGAATTTTCTTACAAAAGCAAAGCAACTGATAATGTTTTCCTTGCTTTCATGATAATATTATCCTTCAAAAGCTAGAAGAAGTCATGAGGAAATCTCTAGTTCTGGATCTGTTTGTGACCAAAAAGTAAGAAATCATTGTTGGGGTATTAATGATAGGAACTTTGGGAGGATGTGATGTCATCAGTGGGGTTACGCCAGTAGGGGTAGGCAACTGATGTCCTTTCCCTCCTGTGAATTCTCCTAAGGGGTCTTCTCGAAGTGCTCAGAGCCTTCCTCTAGGCCCCTTCACTTTACATAGATATCGGAGGAGCTCACAGGTTACCCTGGTCAGTTCTTTTAAAATTATTAATACAATGAGCTTAACAAACACCAAATAAAACAAGCATTTCCACATACAAAACAGAGCTGCTAATGAGAATGGTACATGAAGTAGCAAATCCCTGTCACAGCTTACTTTCCTTTGATTTTGTCTTTGATTTTGGTAGTACCTGCTGGCTCCCAGGCATCATACCAAGTACTTTTCAACTACTGTCTTCTTTGGATCCTCACAACAACCCCAGGAGGCAGGTGTTGTTATTATTCCCATTTTATAGTTGGGAAAACTGAGACAGAGGTTAAGTAACTTGCCTAGCCTCACACAGCTTGTAAGTGCCTGAAGCTGGACTTGAACTCAGCTCTTTCTGACTCTAGGCCCAGCTAGCTTCAACTTTACTTTCAAAGATGCTTTGCTCATCTCCCTTTTTTTCCCAGATTTCCTTCACTCTACTTCTGTGTATTTTTAAATGCTTCCTTTTCTTTCTTTTTTATTTTTTGACAATATAATTGTCAAATTGACAATACAATTTGACAGATATAATTGTTAGCCCTGCTGTTTGCCCCCAGTTGAAAAGAAAAAAAAAAGGAAAATGGAAAAGCAAAACTCTTGTAACAAATATACATAGTCAAGAAAAACAAACCCAAATATTGTCTGTGTCTAAAAGTAAATGCCTCATTTGCACATTGGAACCATCAGCTCTGTGCCAGGAGGTAAGGAGCATGACTATTCGATTATGTTCATAATTTATTCAGTTATTCCCCTAAGGGATGACCAAATTTTTTGTTTCCAGTTCTTTGCTAAAAAAAAAAATAGATCTATTGTAAATATGGGGCTTTTCCCTCTTCCTTTGATCTTTTGGGGGCATAAGCCTAATAGTGGTATTGCTGGATCAAAAGGTATGCACAGTTCAGTGCTTTTGGAGGTATAGTTCCCAATTACTTTCTGGAATGGATGTACCAATTCACAGCTTTACCAACAGTACAGTAACTAGCCTGCCTTGCCAAAATCCTGTCCAAAAGTTGTGATTTTCATCTCTTGTTATCTTTGCTGATCTAAGGAGTACAAAATAGAGCCTCAGAGTTGTTTTAATTAGCATTTCTCTAATTATCAGTGATTTGGAGCATTCATCTTTTGGTTTGTTGTTTAAATTCCCTAGTTATTAATTTTTCTTTTTTAGATCTTTTGCCATACTTTCTATACATTTATTTTTCCCTTCACTACTTTTTGCTGTTTTATAAGCTGAGAGGGCTCACAATCTTACACTTTCCTTCCCCGTATGATTTTAATTCCCTCTACAGTCTTTCCTCAATAACCACCATGCTTTCCACCAAGCCATAAAGATCTTAACCTTAAGTCCCACCCTGAGTTGACTGTAGTAGCAATTTAGATTGGAAGATCTTTCCCACCATTGGTGGGCTATGTGACCTGCTTATGTCACAGGAAGCCTGGGACACATGTAGTGGGAGAAGCTTCCTGACAGGAGAGGGAGGTTGTGTCCCAGGAAATGCTGAGAGAGACAGAGAAAGCAGTTATGGCTGCTAATGGCCACCCTCGTGATAGTTGGAACTGAACAGGCTGACTTAGCTGTGCTGTGAATTTGTTTTGGAGAAGACTCCAGCAGGGGGTCAGAGAGGTGTTGAGATAGCCAGACTCCATGTTGTGATATCGTGTTTTAAGTTCCTTGCTGTTATGATAAAGTGGGCTGACTGGCTGTGGGAGCTGAACATTCGGTTATGGGATATGGTTTTCTGAAGTCTGAATAAATGGTATACTTCTTCTACCTTCTTTATGGAGAGTCTCTCATACTTTGCCATACAGAACTACATAGGCATATTCACGATTATCGTTGATGTTGTGTTTATTGCCTTACTGATACAGTTGACTCAGTTATAACTCCTTGGCCTTTCTTCACTCTGTTTCCCCTTTCCATCCTTTCCAATACTGAAACCATAATCAAATCAATTTTGTCATTGATCCTAATGAAGTTGGGTCAGCCTACCCCTATTTCACTTCACTTACCTATTAGCCCTTTGATTTTCCAAACCCTTTGGATATTTCCAATGCCCTTCCCTGGACACCATTCCCCTATAAATATTGTCTCCCATTAGAATTTAAGCTCTGTGAGTTCATGGATGGCTTTCCCTTTTGTATTTGTATTCCTGGAGTGTTTAACACATCCCAAGGGCATAATAAATGCTTTTTAATTCATTTCACGTAAACGCATATATTCTAAACTGGCAGTGGCCAGAGTTGCCATGTTCCTACCCTGGGCAAGGTTGGTAGAAGCAATTTCTAGGTTGCCTTGTGTTAATCAATTTACACTAATTAAACTTCCTTATGAAATAGTGCTAGTCCATGTTGCTATCTGTTCTTTTATTCATTTCCCATTTTTCATCATCACCAGTTTGTTAAATAAATTAGGCTTGTGTTGCTTCAATTACATTCCCTGTCTTCTCATTTTTATTCTTCTGGTTTGGTATTGATTTTTATCTTTGTTCTAACAAGTTGGTGATCTGACTGTACACAGCCAACTCATTAATTACTCTCACATTGGTAACTAATCATTTCCTGTCTATTAAAATATAATCGGCATAATTTTTGATGATATTACATCATGTATTCCAGCTGTCTTCTTCAAGAAAGTTTTCATGATATGAAGGCATTGAGACTTTTTTCTATAAAACTTTGATTTTTCTTGTTTCGTATTCCCAAACCGGATTTTCCAACATATTTTGTTACCATCCTCCTCCATGGCCACCTTTCCATTGTAGCCACCCCATCACCCATGTTGATTTAGTTTGGAGGGTCTCATGAAATTCTTTATAAGTTTGCAGTGGGAGCAACAGTCAAGGAGTCAGTGCTTGGGAAACTGCTTAGAAAAAAGCCTTATTAAAGGTGAAATGTGAGGGGGCGACTAGGTGGCGCAGTGAGTAGAGCACCAGCCCTGGAGTCAGGAGGACCTGAGTTCAAATCTGGCCTCAGACTCTTGACACATGTACTAGCTGTATGACCTTGGGCAAGTCACTTAACCCCAATTGCCCTGCCAAAAAATAAAATAAAATAAAGGTGAAGTGTGGGAGAAAAGGAGAAGAAAGATGAACAGAGAAAGGTGTTTAGAGCTTGCCAAGGCCAGTACGGTTGACACAAGCAGCGGCAACCCTCTCTTTTAAAAAATTCTATTTCTTAATTCTGAATTTAAATATCCTCAAAAGACTACTTCCATAAACATACATGTATGCATATGTATATGTACATCAGGTCATAGAAGAAGATTGTATACGAACTATGATTATCTGTTTCATACCACTGGCTTTTTAAAAAAAGTGTATAATAAATGCCACATCTCACTTTCAGAGCTGTCCTGTGCATCATTCCTTGAACTGTCTTCTACTCTCTTCTGTATATTAAAAATACATATATTTCAATAGCCCCCCCTTATGGTATCAGTATAGTTAATCCCTGTATCTATTTCACATATACATACACATATCAAACATATATATATATATATATATAATATATATATATACACACATACATATACATATACACACATATATACATACACACACATACACAGAATGGTTTTCAGGAAGTGTAGTGATTCTTAAATTATATCTTCTTGACCTGTTTCTTTGCCAGTTGTTTTTCATATCAGATATCCTATATTTTCTTCTATTTTTTCATTTTTTTTATTTTGTTTTAATTTTTCTTGATGTCCCCTGGAGTTATTGATTTCTGTTTGGCCTTTTCTAGTCTTCAGGGAATCAATTTCTTAAGTAGGATTGATTACTTTCTCTTTAAAATTACTTGTTCATCTTCCAATTCCTTCCTCAGGAGCTTTTATTTCATTTTTTATCTCCTACTGAATTTCTTCTAAGCATTCATGTGGACATTTTAGAAAATCCATTTTTTTCTGTGTGTCTTTGCTTGCAGTTATTATAGTCACTCTGTCCTTCTTGAGGGAGGGGGGAAGAGGGAATCTCTAGGTCTATGATACCTTCTTTGGCTTACTCATCCCATCAGCTTTATTTCCTGGACTGTGCTATGTGCCAGGGCTAGGTCTTGCTACTTGATCTCTGCATTTTAGTGTGGAGTGGTCAGCTCTGTTTGGTTCCCATGGATCATCTCAGTTTCTATCCTGATCTCTCTACTGCCAGAGGTTCAGCTATGCTGGATCTTTGGGATTCAGTGCATTGGATCTTTAGGGCCCATTGTGGCACTTGAGGACAGAGTGTCAGGGACCTTGGAGTCCCTGAGTGCCTGGACTGCCCAAGTCTGAGTGCTGTCCTGGGGCACTGCCCAAGACTTTCAAGGTCTGGTTTTGTTTCAGCAATCTGGCTAGCAGCTGCTGTGGAGGTGAAAAACCAACACAAGCCCAACAAGAACACTGCCAGCACAGGTTCTTTTAATCTGCTTTACTAAGGAAAGCAACATTAAGGGGTTAACAAGCTTACTTTAATTCAGCATATAAATATCATTCACTTAGTTAAGGGGGAAAAGCCAGCACCCTAAACTTCAGAGCAAAATACAAACAAAGTACAAACATCGACAGACAGACCTTGTCTGATTCAAATCCCAGTGCATAGTTACCAGAGTTTAACAAAGTCCCAGTATCCATTTACGAGCTGGAGGGCTCTTAGCTACAGCTGCCCAGAGTCTCTGCATCAGTGCACTACCAAGAGGGAGAGCCCTGAGCGAATGGCTCTGTTTTCCCTTTTTTATACAGTTTCAGACGTCTGAGGCTCCTATGATTGGCTCTGGAGTTAGCACCTCCCCTTAGTACCCTGGGAGCTTCACAGGCTTAGCACCTAGTAAGACTCAATGAAATACACCAAATTAATCAAAGGAAACAAAGGCCAAACTCTTCAAGGATCCCCAATACAGGTTTCCAGCGATCCTGAGCTTTCTTACGGAAACCCTGCACTTTTACTTCTTACATATATGGAGCTCTAAAGGCCACAAGAGTCTCTGGCTGGGTTCTTGTGTCACTGAGTAGATCCTGGCTCGGGGTCCTGGGCTGGCACTGACTTTGTGGCCAGTTCCCTTCTTTTTTGGCTATGGGCTTCTGGCAGTTTGGGAAATCACTACAGTTTCCATTGGATTCCCTGATCATTATTATTTGCCTTACCTAAGTGCAGATTTTCAGATTTTGCTGGAGTGGGCACATGGGAACTAGCTGGTCTGCCTCTGATCAGGCGGCTGTAACAACAATGTTGATAGTAGCTGTTGTGGGGTGTAAGGCCAAAAACACCAGCACACAGAAGAGCTGCCAGCACAGGTTCTTTGATCTGCTTTTCTAAGGAAAGCAACTTTAAGGGATTAACAGTCTTACTTTAATCAAGCCAGCACCCTGAACTTCAGAGCAAATACAAACAAATTACAAGCATACATTATATAAACAGAGCAAATAAACACTAATCAGCAGACAGGCTTCTAGCTGTCCATCCAAGTAATACATAGTTAACAGAGAAGCACCAACATCTGGGTTTTTTCAAAGCCAGGGAGCTCTTAACGATGGCTGCCCAGAGTCTAGTCAAATCACAGGACACTTCCAGGGAGTGAGAGCCCCAAACAAAATGCTAACCTCTGAGTTTACATACCCATCTTAGGGCCCCAAAGGCTCCACACATAATCAGCAAAAGGGTGTGGGCCTGGGGCTTTGCAACTAGCAAGACTCAATCAAAGGCACTTGATTATTTTAGCATTCTAAAAGAGAAAACAGTAAAAAAAGTCCCATCCTGCTTAACATTACAGCAGCCTTCTTGGATAGACCTTGGTAGTCTTCTCCATGATGGTTTATAGTTATTGTTCTGAAATGGGTTTGTCTGGGAGCTATGACAGGAGGTGTTTGTATGAGAGATGCACCCAAAAGCCCATACGCCCAAGATTTGCTACAAGGGCAAGACTGCAGATGAAGGGTCTCAACAGAGTGACTTTTGCCCATGTGACCTATAACACCTGTGCCCCATCATTTGGACCAACTGCAACCTGCTCTGGTTAGGTTGAAATTTAGAGGGGTCAGGGTTAATTGGGTAAGAGACTAGTTCTCCCTGTGTGGGTCAAAAGACCACTGACTCAAGTAAAAGAAACAGAGGTGTCTTGGTTTCTCAGGGCAGAAAAAAAAAACAAACCAGAAGCTTATTTGATCAAGTCTAGTGAGAATTGGGCATCTCTCACTACCAGGGAGGAGACAGCAGTGAAGAGAGGCAAGGAGGGAGAAGGCAAGCAGGGAGATATATACCCTCATACAAACAATTCTAAGAAATATCACCCCAGAGGCTGGACCCCCCGTCCCCATTTGTGGAGACGAGTGGCCTCACAATCTAACCAGGAATAAGTTTTTACCCAATACAAGCACAGAAACTAGAGAATTGCCTTACAGGGAAACTTTAATGCTAAGATGGCAGTTTGTAAGTAGGCTAGGGGAGGGGGAGAGGGGAATATCATCTGGTTTCCCTGAAATCATATGATTTACAGGAAAATGAAACTTAAGCCTGGTGAGGGTCACATCCTAACTAAATTTGTACTATCTCTCTTTGAATATTTCCTTGCCTGAGTTATTCACAGGGAAGCTTTCACAATCTTGTATTCCACTCACAGCTGAGGTAACATCTATAAATCTAAAGAAGGAGGGGGAGAAAGACATTCCTAAAGGCTAAATAATCAGATTCCCACAGACTCAAATTTATCCCATTTCCCTTTTCTCTAAATATTGATTCTCAAACATTTTAGATATAAATACATATATATACATATTCCCTGTGAAGCCTTTATACTTTATTATCTCACTGCCTCACATATCCCTGAAGACATGTGGTGAGGGAATTCATTTGGCATGTGTGTCAAGAGTTTGTGACTGTTCATTCAATACCTTTGCTTGATTGGGTGACCCTATTTTCATTAAATGCTTTTTAATGATGACTTTCTGGGCCCAATCTGGTTTGGTTTGTGAAAGAAAATACTGGATGTGCACTCAAGCCAGAGATTTGAATAACTGCTGACCCACCATACACACCAGACCCAAGAAGTGGTGAAGTTGTCCCAGAGTTGTGTGAGAGGGCTTGCCCTACAAAAACCCAGTGGCAAGTTGTATCCCTGGGGTAGGGTTGGGAGGACTTGTTTACTATGGCATGGAAAAATACAAGGACCCTCCCAAGGCCATCCATCCCTAGAGAAGCCTTCAGGAAAAAAAGCCTGCTTTGTATACACTCTTGGAAAGTGATTTTGGGAAACCAGACCAATTGCAGTCCATGATATGAATAAAGGACTCTTTAAAAAAAAAAAGTTTATTCACACAACAAGGTCTTAAAGCTATCCCTAAACATTTGTTCCACCTTATGGCACCAACTAACATCTATCATGCAATTAAATCTGTGTAACTAAAGGGTAACTCTAAGTCCATATGCTTAATGATTATTACAATATCAAAAAACCATGGAATGAAATAGAATAGAGTTGACACCAAGAAACTCAGGGAGCAGAATCTCCCTAGCCCCCAAGTCCAGGTCTTGGGCAGAGGAGAGAACTTGAGGGCCAAGGGGTTCAGGGTTCTCCCAGGAATTCAGCCCAGTTGCTCTTCTCTTCTCCAATGCCCTTTCATTCCTAACTGAGAGTGTGAGCATGGAGAAAGTGACTTTTACTTAGGGAACTGGTTGTTCTCAACCTTTTCACCCCAAAGCAAAGGGAATCAGAGACAGATTGAGAATTCTGAAAGAGAAATTCAACCTAGCAATAGAAAATTCTATATATGAAATGACCCTATAATGAGAGGTACCTATTGTTGTTTCCTCGAAGAGTCCTTCCCATCAGTACTTTTATCCATAGTTTGATTTTAGCTTCCATCACAAGATGGCCAATAACTTCTAGTCCAATGTTAAAACTTAATTTAAGCCTTGCCCCCTCCCCTTTTTTAGAGAAAGATTTTATTACAGGTCCTACAGAGAGCTGCAGGACCACGAGGTGGGAGGGAAGTAAGGGGAGGGACCGAGGGACCGGAGGAACGGAGGTCCTGGGAGCCTGGAGAGGGAAACGCCAGCAGCACCGCTGCAGAGCAGCGGAGGAGCCCTCAGACCCGGGTCCAGTTACCCTCCGTCCCCTCTCCTCCCCCCTCGGTCCCAGGAGCCATGGGTAGCTCGAGGCAGTGCTTCCAGAGGTTCCTGGAGCAGAAAAACATTGTCACCAATTTGCTGGGGAAGCTGGAAGAGAACACCGGTGTGTACTACCTGCCTACAGGTTCCATTGCTTTCTTGGCCTTCTGTCTCATATTTGGCTACGGTGCCTCCCTGCTCTGCAATCTCATTGGATTCATCTACCCAGCATATGCCTCCATCAAGGCCATTGAAAGCCCCAACAAAGATGATGATACCATCTGGCTAACATACTGGGTGGTATATAGCATTTTTGGCCTGGCTGAGTTCTTCTCTGACATCTTCCTTTTCTGGTTCCCCTTCTACTATGCAGGGAAGTGTGCCTTCTTGCTATGGTGCATGCTTCCAGTGGCCTGCAATGGCTCCCAGATCCTGTACCATTGCCCGATCCACCCCATCTTCCTGAGGCAGCAGGCTTCTATGGACAGCCTGGTGACTGACCTGAGTGGACAAGCCCTAGACACAGCAGCCAGTCTGACCCGGGAAGCAACCAAGGCAGGCATGACTCACCTCCAGAAGAATAAATGAAGAGATCACTCCTGAGCCAGAGGCTTCGAAAGAATGGACACCCTCCTCCCAGCCCCCTCAGCATCAAGGGACCATGGCCCCCAATACTGGCCCATGTCTAAGCAGCTGACCCCTCCCAGCTGCATGGCTCCAACCAGCTCCACCCTCTTGGGCTTTAGGGCATTAAATAAGTCTCCCCGGGCTGGGAGGTGGGATGGGCATGGGGGGACCTCTGCCCATTTAGGATCCACCAGCACCTGCTAAAGGCCCTGCTGGTGCTCAGACTGTTCTAAGTGTGCCCTAACCACCCACCTCTGGCCCCTCCACCCTCCACTATCCTCCCACGGGACTCTTGATGTGTCCTGGCCATTTCAGCTGCCCATGTATTAAAAAAAAAAAAAGTCTTACACAGAAAAAAAAAAAAAGGTCCTACAGAATACAGTTTCTTTTTGCAGTTCTAATTAGGGTAAAACACTTCTGCAGACCTGCCTGTGCTTTGCTTTCCAGCAATCATTGGCGATTGCTTCCTTTTCCCAATGGACTAAGATGATGTGCCCGTCATGTCTCTCTACTCTGCCAAGAGGATGAAGATTCTTCCTCTCCCTCTATACACCGGGTCATAGCAGGGCTGCTCTCCCTCTAGGCATCAGAAAGGTAGCTTTCTGTCCCACAGACTTTGTGCTTTCCCCATCTCAGCCACAGCTTGGAGAGGGCTGTTTGAAAGCTGCTTTACCTCTTCCTCGGGGATAATTTGGTCCCCACAGAGCTGGGGTGACTCAAAGTCTGTGAGATCACTCAAATAAGGTGACTCAAAGTCTGTGAGGTTTGTGGCCTGCAACATTTGCATGCAAAAGGCAGGAATTTACAATTATGGTTTTGAGGTGTAAGAAAATAGGTCTGCCTTGTCTCCACCCAGCCTCTTTGTTAATTGATGCCTTTTTCTTCTGGTTCCTTTACCTGCCAAAACCCACTGTATCTTGGGGAGCTGAGGGAAACTGCTTCAGACCCACTTATCCTCTTTGATGCAATGGGGAAGGGAAGAAACATGTTTGAAAAGGAATGCAGGTTAACAGGAATTAACGAGTTAATTGGCCAAGTTGACAAAAAAACAGAATGATAAATGTTGGAAGGGTATTGTTGATGGAGCAGTGGATTGGTCCAGCCATTCTGGAAAGCATTTTGGGTCTGTGACCAAAAAGTAATTAAGTTGTGCATACCTTTTGACACAGCAATACCATTACTAGGCCTATGCTTTCAAAAAGATCAAAGAAAGAGTACAAGGACCCAATGAACAAAAATATTTATAGTTCTTTTCATAGTAAAAAAAAACTTGAAACTTAATGGGGTACTCATCATTTGGGGAATGGCAAGTGGCTGAACAAATTATGAATGTAATGGAATACTACTGTGCCATAAGAAATTATGAAAGGAATAGTTTCAGTGAAATCTGAGACGACTAGTATAAACTGATGCAGAGTGAAGTGGGTAGAACCAAGAGAACTATTTATACACTAATTAACATTGTAAAAACAAACTACTTTGAAAGACTTAAGAAATCTGATCAATGCAGTGACTAACCATGATTCCAGGGGACCCATGAAAAAGCGTTCTGCCTGTCTCCTGAAAGAGAGGTTATGAATTCAGAGTGTAGAATGAGGAATATCCTCTTTGGACATGGCTAATGTGAGAATTTGTTTTACTTGACTAGGCATATTTGTTACAAGGCTTTTATTTTATTTTACTTTATTTTATTTCCTAAAGGTAGGAGGATGTAAAAGGAAGTGAATTTTTTTTTAATTTTAAACATAAAATTTAATTTTATAAAAGGAAATTAATGAATTAAAGGAAACTTTATAACCCTAAGAGGCTCAAAATAGTAGAGCCTTTGATGCTGTTAGCAGGAAGATGTGAGTTAAAACAACAAAGTGCCAGTGAGTTCTAATCAGCTGTTTGGCTCTTCTGTGTTTGAAAAGAGCTTAGCTCTTAGGGCCAAGACATTAGGAGCTGACAGATCACTCTCTTAAATGGAGAGGACACTCTTTTTTTTTTCCTAATCTGGTAAGCAGGTCTGAATGAAGGTCTGACTTTTCTTTCTAAAAGAGCTGAAATTGAAACTATAGCTTATGACATTTTTTTTAAAAGGGATGGAAAAACCATCTTGTGAGGAGGCAGTTGTCAGTTGAAAGCTATGCCTGAGGCCAATATGTGTTATTGAGAAGAGCTCATTGGAAAAAGAAAATGGTGGGGGAGAGCAGAGATACAACAGTCAGTAAAAAATAGGCCCAACAGAAAATAGTTCAGTAACATCACCAGAAGATATCAACCCTGAAGCATTAGAGCCATGAGTTTCTTGTCAGTGTGGAGGCTAGCCACAAATATTCCCTGGAGAAACCTCCAAATGTATTTTCTGATCACATATATTCCCTATGTAATTCTTCCCTCCCTCCCATAAAATTCTTAGGTATGTCTACCCTTTCCATTGATGATATTTATATGTATGGGGCAATGTGCCCCGGGTTTATGGGAGGAATGCTCTATTGCTACTTTCTTACCATCCTGTTTCATTAACTTCCTGCCTCTGAATTAATTGCATCTTCTGGCTGACTAGTAAAGTAAACACACTAGTAGGGGCTCATGAGCCATGGTTTTAGTGATTGTGTCCTCCCAAAGTATCTTGAACCTAGGGGCAGCTTTTCCATGGGCCCACATTTAAGAAAAGGTAGCCCAGGTGAGATATGAGAGCCTAGATAATACATATTTTAAATATTTCAGCATATACTCTGTACTTCATGGTAATAGATTTCCATGGTAATGGCTATTTCTTCACGATGACAAAATGTTGTGCTTTTCAATGTTAAGCTTTATTTACCTCAATTTCATCTTGGATGTGTTTGTTTGAAGCCAGCTTTTCTCTTCCATCCAAGCAACCTTGGTCTTCATTGAGTCTATCCAAGAAAGTTTTATAGAAGAGCCATATCAAAAGGAATTGATAAGAAGCTCTTCCCTTCCCTTCCCTTCCCTTCCCTCCCACTTAGTATTACTGTAGAAGGCAGTGTCTCAGTAATAATTACATAGATTTATTTGAAGCATCAGAAATACACTGTATATCCACTTACAAACTTGCAAAAAAGCAATAGACATTGATTCAGTCCAGTCAGAAAACTAAAGATCAGAAAGAACTGGGGCAGGGGCTTGTGATTGTCAAGCAGCTGGAACAGAACTTACCTGGGGCAAAAGTTTCTTGGTACAGGGACTGGGGCTGATGAAAAGTGAATCCCCCAGTGTCAGAGTAGCCAGAGAGAGCTTTGAGGTTCAGCCCTGGGGGTAAACCAACCATAAAAGAGGAAGGAGTCAGAAAGTAAGAGACAGAGAAGCATAAGAAAAAGAACAAACTCTAAAACCACCAAAAATCTCAAGAGGAAGAAAACTTAGTTTAAAATCTAGAGCATGAGCAGATAAATCAACAAGAAAGATGTTAAAATCAGAAGGGAAGATAGCTGGACTGCATGTGTATGTAACTAAATATTAAGAGGCAGATGAAATTGAATCAACTGACAAAATAACCCTGTGGTTTTCCAAGACAGCATGGAACCACAGCAGGATGTTCCTGAATAGGTCAAGGGACAAATCAGAACCTTGAGAAAAGAATTTATGTGAGAACAAATGATAGAATCTATAGTCTGCACAGCCAAGCTAATTATCTCAATAGAAAACCTTGAATCTGCTGTCTCTGCCAAGAAGTAGAAGAGAGAAAAATATATTGAGAATAAAAACATCAAAGTGGACAATCTTAAAGAACAAAAGCAAAAAAGAATTCATGACCTCTATATATATAAAAAAAATCACATTGCTCTCTAAGACAAGGATATGGAGACAACTTAAGGATCATAGGGCTCCCAGAAGAACACTAGTCAAAAAACCTGAAAGCATAATGCAAAAAATAATGCAAGAAAATTGTCCAGAACTTCTGGAAACAGAAAACAACTCCAAGATTTAACTTTATACCCATTACTCAAATTGACAAAGATAACCAAAGGTGGAATTGGACAATGTTGGGAGTTTTTGAGTAAGAGAAAGTGAGTTCACCATTGATGGAGCTGTGAATTGACCAAACTATTCTGGACAGCAGTTTGGAATTATGCTAAAAAAAAAAGTAATATATTCATACCCATTGATCTAGAATTCTCAAGCCTATGCATATACCCCACAGAGATCAAAGATAGAAAGGTTCCACACACAATAAAATATGCACAGTGGCAGCAAAGAATGGGAAACAAAGTACAGTCGATTGGGACATTGCCAAACCAATCGTGGCACATGAGTGTAATGGAATGTTATTGTAAAATAAAATGATAAGTATAAAGAATTCAGTGAAAAATATGAATACTTTTATGAACTGAGCTAATGCAGTAAGGAGAACCAGTAAAACAATTTCTACAATGTCAGTATGTTAATGGAAAAAACAAAAAGCATTAACCAAGTTTGTCCCCAAAGAATTGAGAATATGAACCTTGTTCTTCTTTGCAGAGGTGGACTACTATATTGGTGCAGAATATTACAGATATTATCTGATTCTGTTAATATTCAGAGTGCCCTAAAAGTCTGAGCGCAGTCTTAAGCTGTTAAAGCTTAAATGGAGTTGTTTGAACTATTAAAGCTTATGACTATACTAAGATTTTTGGGAAACTGTACTGGTTTTGCTGAACTGATTTTTTTTCTTCTTTTCTTATTCTTTGTTATAAGGGGTGGCTTGCTTGATGGGAGAGGAAATTAAAGTGATAAAAAATGTTAATAAAATTTTAATAAATAAAAATTAAATAATAAATATTAGTAAATAAAATAAAATAAATAAATAAAATAAATAAAATAAAATAAAAAATTAAATAATAAATATTAATAAATAAAAAATTAAATAATAAAAATTAAATTTGTAGACAGAGCCTCTCCATTATATTTACATGGGCTGCTTCCAAGCCAAGTTACTCTCATCCTGTACTTATTGTTACTTTTTTGAATAATTAAATGCAAGATTTTCCATTTTTCTTTCTACATTTTCATTTGGGTTCCACCTAGCTTTCCAACCTCCGCATAGCATTTTGAATCTTTATTCTATTCCCTTTTGTATTAGTTCTTTATCTTTCCAAGGAAGTGGTAAAAACACTTCTCTTTTGATTAGACTTTAAGCAAGCTTTGAGTGTAGTGACAAAAGTCACTAACATTGTACTGCTTGCTCCTCTTCTCTCCTCAATAAGTATTTTCCTTGGAGCTTATGAAAACTTCAGGGCTATTTTCATTGCCTTGGTGTTAGGTGCCAGGGATATGACAGGTGTTGAAAGTAGTTCTATCGCCCTAACCTAAATATCAAGGAAACCTGGGGAAATTCCTTTTAAGATAAGGCTTATAAACTTTGGGGAGGAAAATCTTGACTTGAGGGGCTGTTTGTGTTCAGTCAGGTGGAGTGGTTCCCAAACTCTGGTTGATTAGCCCTAGGCCAGCAGGCTGTCTCCCCAAAAAGAACAAGATTCCTGTTGAGAAGGGACAAGAGCTCACTGTAGCCATGTGAAGAATCTGTGTTTTATGTATGGGAAGGTTTTTACCTTATTGTTTGCTGTTATATGCTACCCTAATTAAAAGCTTTGCTATTTGATTTTTGGTCCCCATCTGTGAGAAACGTGGTTTTGGGGATCACCGGACTCCCTGGGCAGGGCCAAAGCCCTGAGGAAGAACCAAGTGGTGGTCCCTTAGTCTATGGGGATCACAGGACCTCCTTAGGCAGGGTCAGGCCCTGAGGAACCACGTGATAACCCCTAAGGCAGGCTCATACAGACCACAGGACTCCCAGAGGAAGACCAATTGGTAGCTCCCCTTCTAACTGTGGGGATCACAGGGCTTCCTAGGGGTTAGACCCTGAGAAAGACCCAAGTGGATAGCCCCTTAGAACAGCAGTAAGATCACAAGGCTCCCAAAACACAGCCAGAAGATCCAAATAATAGCCCCTTAAGAAGGCTGTGCAGACCACAGGGTTCCCCATGGAAATCCCAAGTGGTAGCCACCTTAACACTGCAGTGGGGAATCACAGGACTGCCTGAAGCAGGGTCAGAAAGTTAACCCAAGACATGTTTCCACAGCTTATTGCTTTCCTGGTAGCATAACCTTAGGAAAATCCATATGACTTGACCATTCTTACCCAAAAAAACTCAGGATCAAAGTGAGTAGAAGAAGGCATATTATTGCACTGCTTAAAAGAGGGGTGCAGTACTCGCACTGATGCAGACGCAGGAGTGAGGGTTACCAGCTCCTCCACTCCTGTTTGAGTTATGGTTAGTTTACATTCTTTACTTTTTTACATAGTTTTCTTAAGTTATACAGTTTATATAGGTAGGATAATAAGGATACAGAAGCAAAAGTGAAGTTAATTAGTTCTATCTTCCTTGTCTGAGTTAGGATTAGTCTACATTCTTCACTACCCTACCTTCCCTCTTTAACATATGTAAATTATGCAGATTAGTAGACCTGGACATTTGACCAGGACCTAACCCTTGAAATGACATGATAAGCTTGGACTGATTCAACCAGTTTAGCTTCTCTAGCTTCCCTGATCCCCAGCTGGCCATTGCCTTGGTAGGTAAACTTTAACTCAGCTATATGGACAGCTTCTGTGGGAGCAAAACCAGATCCCATACTATCTTTTCTTATACGTCTGTTCATAAAGAATGTGCTGAATGGAAGCTTACGGTATATTTATGTACTTGTGATTAACCAAAATACTCTATGCTAACCCTGAGGTGCTGTTAAATAGAATGCAGAGAAACAAGGAACCTATTCAACAGAAGAAGCCAAGAATAATTAAGTGGTGCTTATGAGAAATTTCCCCAGTATATTCCAAATTCATAGAATCTTAGAGGAACCAATGAATGGTCTCAGAGTAGTCAGAGAGGTAGGAGAAATAAGAAAAAAAGTGTGGTGTCTCAGAAGCCAAGGGAGAAAAGAGTATGGAGAAGAAAGATACATATAAAAGAATCAGATTCTGCAGAGAGGGTAAAAAAAGGATTAAAACTGAGAAAAATCCATTGACTGTCAGTAAGAAAATCACGATGATCTTTGAGAGAACTGTGCCGAGGAAGCCAGATGAATACGGTAAGACTCCTGGGGTTAGAGGGAGCATAGGGTGACCAGCATATTGCCCCAGTGCTGGGGAAATGGACCTCCCTCACCCACCAGCAGAGTGACATCACTGTCACCTGCCATTAACTAGACTGTGGGAGGCTTGTGAGAGTACCCACACTAATTAAATTAAAGACAAATCCTCAAAACATTGAAGTGTTAGATGGTTGGTAGGTCGGACAGCCAGGGCATTGGCTCTCTGTCAGTTTTTCTAGTTTTAGCTGGCATTTCCAGAGCACTTGGGAACAGCCTTGCCCAAGTCACCCAGTAAATCTTTCTTCTAAACTCTACCACATACCCCACTTAGACTTTGGCTTAGCTCACTAAAGGGAGGGTGACATTTTACTGTTGCGGTTTGGGGTGCTGGGAACCCAAAATACAAGGGTACAGGGTGGGTGTGCCTCTAAAGAATCCGACCACTCAAGCCTTCTTTCAGTCAGAGTAGTGAGGTTTTATTATAACACTGTTTGAAACATACTTACATTGTCTAGGAATAAACAATACTCATTGGGAAGTCAGGAACGTTTTAATTATAGTTTACATTTATTCCTCCTGAATAAATGGGTAGATCCCCTGAACAGAGTATAGGAGAAAGCACAAAGGACTCAGATGGACGCCAGTCCTTTTAGAGACCCTGCCTTCGAATCTCCCGCCAGGCTCTTCATTGGCCAGATACAACCCCATGACTGCCTAGTCATGCCCTCCTCAAATGACTTGTTTAAGCATGTGTACAAGCCTCTGACCTTTCACTGTACAGACTTGAGGCCTGGTTTCTGCTAGATCAGAGCTCTGATTGGAAGTAGTTCCAGTGAATCACCTGACTTACATTCAGCTTAAGTGGGGGGGGGCAGGAAAAGGAATGTTTTTAACCCTGTGGAAACAAAACGACTCCCCCATCTCTTACAACACCAATAGGGGGTCAAGATTTCTAGTAAATCTGCACAATAGAAGTGGGTGAGATTCCTAGTGAGTCTGCACAATTTAATGGGGGTAGCATTGGTACTTTTATACAGAAAAAGACTGAGAAGATCTGGAGGGGATTAAGGAGGGGCAGGGTGGGCCAGGTGCAGACAACAAAAGGAGTTAAGTGGTCTGGGCCACAAGAAAGGACAGTTAAAAGGATTATTGACTATCCAGGTAGAAAGTGTGGGAAAGTTCCAGAGCAAAGACGTGGTCTTTTCCTTTTAGGGATCCAGGTCCCATCCCTCATCAGTATCGCCCTCCTTTTTCTGAGAGGTTCATCTTAATCCCAATGAAATCACAAATCCTAGATTTAGAGCTGGGAGAGAATTCAGAAGCCATCTAGTCTAACTCCCTCATCTTACAGATGGGGAAACTAAGGTCCAGAGGATGCTGATGGCTGATAGCTGTATAGTTTTAAGGCTTATAAAACATTCTCCTTATAGATTAACTCATTGGATCCTCACAGAAATCCTGAGGTAGATACAAGGAGGCTATCTTGGATTTGGAGTCAAAGGAATTGAATTAAGACACTGGACTAGCCAGCCACTTACTATGTGTGTCCCCTTGGGCAAATTGCTAGACAATTTCCTTAGCTGTAAAATAAGGGTTGTGGACTAGAAGACCTCCGCCTCTAAAATCTGTTTTCCTGTTAGAAGTATTATCACCTAGAGCAATGAAAGGAACATTGACTCTTCCCTTGGTAAATTTTGTTGTTGTTCAGTTGTTTCAGTCGTGTCTGAGTCTTTGTGACCCCGTTGGTGTTTTCTTGGCAGACATACTGCAGTGGTTTGCCATTTCCTTCTCCAGCTCATTTTACAGATGGGGAAACTGAGGTAAACAAGGTTAGGTGACTTGCTCAGGGCCACACAGCTAGCAAGTGTCTGAGGCTGGATTTGAACTCAAGAAGATGACTTCCTGCCTCCAAGCCCAACACTCTATCCACTGTGCCACCTATTTGTCTTCCTCTGTAAATTCCTATTTATCTTGTTTATAACTTGCTTTATATATGTATTCGTTTGCTTGTTATCTCCCCCAATTAGATTTTAAGCTCTTTGAGGGCAGGGACTGTCTTTTGCCTCTCTTTGTACCCCCAGTGCTTAGCACAGTGCCTGGCTGTAACATAGTAGGCATTTAATAAATGTTTATTGATTGATTGGCTGCTGGTGCAGGAGGCTGAGGCACTTACTTTCTCTTTCCACTAAGCTCTGTCTGTACCTTGGCATTGAGAACATTTTCAGTCCTGGAGGAGCCTGGCCTCAAAACAAAGATGTTAGTGTTTCTTTCTTCTTTTTTTCCCTTTCTTGTCTTTCCTTCTTTCCTTCCTTCTCTCTTTCTCTCTCTCTCTTTCTCCTTCCTTTCTTATTTTCTTTTTCTTTATACTCCTACCCCAGAACCCTTGGGAGAGACAACTTAAACCTTAGATTTGATTCACTCTTCCTTCCTTCCTTCCTTCCTTTTTCTCTTCCTTCCTTCCTTCCTTCCTTCCTTCCTTCCTTCCTTCCTTCCTTCCTTCCTTCCTTCCTTCCTTCTTTCCTTCCTTCTTCTCTTCCTCCCTTCCTTCCTTGCTCCCTAACCCCAGCCTTTCAGACTCTCAGAGTTACATCCAAAGCTAGAAATAACCATCTCAGGATCACTCTTCAGTCACCTGTTCTCGGGAAATAAGACACAAGGCAGCCAGTAGTCTGAGGCTCAGGCATGTTTTCCTAGAAGTGTGCAGACTCAGAACTTCATGGGATGTGCTCTATTCAGAGCAAGCCAGGGGCTTCCTGTTTGACTGCCCCTTCTGCCTCATTATGCCCATCTTACAAATGAGAAAACTAAGGCTTAGAGTGATTAAGTGGCCTGTCTAGTCTTTACTACACTATCCCTCTTTTACAAATAAGCAAACACTTGCCATCTTCACACAGTGGTAAAGTGTCAGTGGTAGAAATTAAATTCAGATCTCTCCTGACCCAAAAAAAGAGTGTGTAGGGCTAAGGACAGAACTGAATTAGATTCAGACCCCTCCTTGCTTCCCAACAACAATAACTGCCACCACAAAAACCTTCCTGACTTCTCTATCTCCAAAATAATTTAGTTGCAACCTTTTATCAGTCATTTTTTCAACAAACATAAATGTCAAGTATGTTCTAAGTACCGAGGAATATAAAAAGAAGACAGATTCTTCCTGCCAGCAGGAAGCTGACAGTCTAATAAATGTAAGAAAAACCTGGATACTCAAGTTTCCACTCTAAGGTAATCTTTGGGCCAGGTAGACCTTGAATACAAGTGACCTCCTGGCCAGGTTTCTCTTTGTAGTTGAAGAATCAATAATCATGCTCAATTGACCCTTTTTAATTTTTTTTTTAATCCAATCCACAGGGCTGTGAAAACTGATAATACTTTAATCTCTGACACTAGGCAAGTCATTCATCCTTTGTCTCAGTTTCCTCATCTGTAAAATGGGGATAATAGTAGCACCTATTGGCCAGGGTTGTTGGATCAGATGATATGCAAAGCACTTGGCACAATGGTAGGTTCCATATAAATTTAGTTTGTTATTATCACTATATAGTATGCTATATATGTATAGTTATTATTTGTTCAGTCATTTCAGTCATGTCTGATTCTTTATGACACCCTTTGGGGGATTTTCTTTTGTTAAAAAATTAATTAATTTTTAGTTTTCAACATTGACTTTTATAAGATTTTGAGTTCTAAATTTTCCCCCCTCTCTTCCCTACCCCTCCCCAAGATGGCACGCAATCCAATATAGGCTATATCTGTTCAATCATATTAAACATATTTCCACATTAGTCATGTTGTGAAAGAACAATCAGAACAAAAGGGAAAAACCACGAGAAAGAAAGGGGAAAAAAAGAGAAAATGGTATGCTTTGATCTGCATTCAGACTCCATAGTTCTTTCTCTGGATGTGGATGGCATTTTCCATCATGAGTCTTTTGGAATTGTCTTAGATCATTGCATTGCTGAGAAAAGCTAAGTCTATCAGAATTGGTCATCAAATAATGTTGCTGTTACTGTATACAATGTTCTTCTGGTTCTACTCACTTCATGTAAGTCTTTTGAGGGGAACTTTCTTGGCAAAGATGCTGGAATGGTTTGCCATTTCCCTTTCCACCTCAGTTGTGCAGATGAGGAAACTGAGGCAAACAGGGTTAAGTGACTTGCCCAGAGTCACACTCCTAGTAAGTGTCTGAGGCCTGACTCCAGGCTTGTTGCTCTAGCCACTGCCCCACCTAGCTGCCCTCTAAAGTTATGATTATGACCTATGAAAAGCATTCAGTGAAGCTTATTTATATATTTTGCGGTGCTTATACTCTGCTGGATTCTCTTCAAAGGGAATTGATCACCGATGCTTGACACCAACATCATTTTAGAGTCAAAAAAGATCTTAAAACTGATCTAGTCTAATGGTATCAAACTCACATAGAAACAGGAGCCACTTATCTATACATAAAGATCCCTGCAAACCCATATTGACTTAAGTCTTAAAACCTATGTTTTATTGCATTTTTATTTATTCTGTTTAGTATTTCTCAATGACATTTTCATCTGGTTCTGGAAGCACCAAGGACAGTTGGGAGTTCTAGTTCACCCCTCTTCTTACGGTTAATTAAGCTTAGGTGATTTGCTGGAGGTCCCCAATGAGTAGTGCCTGGGAATGCAAATACAATGAATGAAACATCCCTTTTTGCAAACACCTTCCATTCTAACAAAAAGGTTAAAAACATCAATGAATAGAAAAGTACTTGCATTACTACATATGAATTTAGATAACTTTATTAGTTTCAAATGTTGTAAGTTACAGTTTTGGGAAGAATGGGTTTGATAAATAAGAATTTTCTCTATTTTGAGATAAATCAGTCTTGAATTTTTGCTAGCTAGTCATGCAGCAAAGCGACACTACTTATAGTGGAAAGGGAGATGAGAAATTAAAAGCAACTCAGTAGTGTTCCTCTCTCACCTTTTTTGGGTAGCTGTGGCAGGTGTAGATATTTTAATGGCCAGATGTAACCTAAATCTTTGGGTTGGTCAATAATTGGAAGGCAGATGGCAATCTTACCGGATAGATCATTTTTATTACCCTGTTTTGTCTCTCTCATCAACAGCTGATCACCAGCACCGCCCATTTGGAAAAAGAAAAGGGAAGTTATTTATTCTTTGAAAGTTGGAGCCCTTAGCCACTGGTGACTCTGCATTTTTACCCTTCTAGGGGCATGCTTATAGGAATGACTAATAAATACCAAGATCCAATAAGCTAGTTAATTCATTAATGCCCAAGTAGTAATTTTTGGTGAAAGAACTTTTAGCAATACTAAAGTCTGAAGTTTTAAAATGTTATCCTTTCCCTAATAATACACACCTGTCTTAGGTGAACCTGCAAGATTTTCCTGCTCCAGCTAATCTCCAACCACCTGTTTTAAAAACTATTAGGTTGTATATTAATCTGTGTTCCCAAAGTCATAGCTCCAGTGTATATAAATATAATCAACACGAAGCACTTAAATTAAATTCAAACCTAATAATTGGGGCCCTTGTAGGGATGGAGACAATAAGTGACCTTCCCTAGGCTACAAGTATACCTAGGGGCAGGTCTAGAACACAAATTCAAATTACTCCTGAAAAACAGTAGTAAAATCAACACTACCCCCAAGGGTTTATTAGCATTTAAAAATCTTATAAGGTTTAAGTAAGATTTTTTAAATCATGTAATCATGTAATACATGTAAATCATGTAATATTACAAAAACATTAGAAAACTATTATTTTTATGCAGGATGTGCTAGTAAATATTTAATAACCAGTTCTCTGGGGGGACAATGTATGCCAGACATACTTTTAAATTTAATCTGTGTTATTAATGTTTTCTCCATCACTTTCCTGAGTCTAGATAGTCAACAAAGAAATAAATTAAGCCCTGATTTGTTAGCATTTGCTGATTTACAAGGTGTAAATGCACTAAAAATTTAACAATCGGCTCCTTAAGGCTGGTTTGAGCTGGCTTTAGCACACCCCTGCTTTTATGAACTCCATATTTCCTCAAAGTATGACAAATACTTTCCAATTTAAAAAGGGAAAAACTATATTGGTAATTCTGCTTTGCTTTTAAAAGCTTGTAAGTGGGGTTGGAAATCACCTGAAGACCTATATGCAAAAGGTTTTTAGTCTTTCTCTTGGGTTAATATGCTCACCTAGGGTGTTTTGATCCATTTATATAATACAGCCTGAGCAGAGATTAAGATGAGCCAGAACAAATTCTGGGTTATTATTCTGCTATTCACCTACAACCTGTCACAACCCTACTCAGCACTTCAGAAAGGCAGCCCACAAGCCCATTGAGTGCCCCCAATTAGCACCTTGTCCAGCTACTCATAGGTACTGAAGTCAGCTCTTTTGGTAAAACTCTCTTCAACTCTCTTGAAATATAGCCTTGATCTGGCTTTGGATTCTTTAAAACATGCTTCAAAATGATGACCTCCATCCATCAGAAAACAAAGTTTAACTTATTCAGAGCAAAATAATGCTACACTTAAGGAAAAAAAACTTTGAAAGTATGTTGAAATACATCTGAAGACAGGGGTTGTTTTAATTCAGGAGGATGATTCCTTTGTGGAATTGCTGCAATTTCTAATGATCTGATTTGTTTAAGTATGCATAATAAAATCACAACCTAAGAAATTGTAATAGATTATCCTTCTAAATGATTTAACTCATGAAGCTTCCCCTAGCCAGCTAGGTGCTATATATCCATGTGGTTCTTCCAGTTCATTTAGGCTTGGGGTGGGAGGGGGGCATACCCTTTTGTTTTCACCTTTTTAGCTTTTAATTTTTGAAAAATCTAAGGTTTTTTTTGGTGAGGGGTCAAAGTGCTATTGGTGTGACACTTCCTACACCCCAATCTAGCTTCTTTCCCACTTCCCACTTGACATTTGATCCATTCAGGAGCTGAAAACTGAAAATATTTTAGCATTATTTTTACTTCTCAACAATCTGTAGAAAGAGACCATTCATCAGGGAACAATTTGAGTCTTTCGATTTGGTTTGGTTTGCTTTTTGGTCTAGATTCGTCGTTTCATTGGTGTAGACAGCTCCCAATAAAGAAACTCTCTACCAATGCCCATGACTACAGTATTGACCCTTACATCCAGTGTTAGAAAATTGCCTGGGGCAATAGAAGGTAAATGACTTGGCAAGAGTCCTAGAGCCCCTGCTTCTGGGGTAGCATTTTAATTCCCTTACCTGGAATTTCTTTATTTCTTTTTTTAAACAGAACATATGATTTCATTGATATAGGAAACCCTCAGTGAGAAAAAGCCATATACTAGGGAAGCGTCTAGATGGTGCAGTGGCCAGATCCCTGCACCTGGAGTCAGGAAGATCTAAGTTCAAATCCATCCAGTGTGATTTACCTGTTGTCTGCCTCAATTTCCTCATCTGTAAAGTGGAAATAATATCAGCATCTACTCCCCCTCCCCACCCATGGTAGCTGTGAGGATCCAATTTGGTGATATTTGTAAAGCACTTAGCATAGTACCTGGTACCTAGTAGGTGCCATACAAATACTAAGTGC
This sequence comes from Trichosurus vulpecula, assembly GCF_011100635.1. Classification (NCBI taxonomy): domain Eukaryota; kingdom Metazoa; phylum Chordata; class Mammalia; order Diprotodontia; family Phalangeridae; genus Trichosurus; species Trichosurus vulpecula. Next base: position 269,398,307 of record NC_050576.1, on the reverse strand, counting down.
CATATAAATACTTATTCCCTTCTCCTCCCCCCACCCCCTGTAGATCGTTATATGCCAGGGATGGGGTCGCCATATGCGACCTCAAGGCCACATATGGCTTTCTTGGATGCAGCCTTTTGACCGAGTCCAGGTTTTACAGAATAAATCATTTTACTTAAGGGGATTTGTTCTGTGAAGTTTGGATTCATATATATTATCGGTGCTACTATTTATAATCTTCTTTGTTGCCTGGCATATTAAGGACAATAATGGCTTATGGATTTATTGAGCTCGTGTAATTCTACTTTCACTTTTTAACAAAACTTTAAAGTGAACCTTAAAATTCAATTCACCAACAAGCAATCATTAAACACTTAGCATGTACAAGGCACTGTGCTGGGCTCTTTCAGCTGCATAGCTCCTGTCCTCAAGGGTTTACATCCTCCTGGGAAGTAGGGATGTAGCAGATACGAAGTGACATTAATACAGGGTAAGTTGAGGAAGGGGAGGGTACTAACAATGTGGTGGGGTGGGGAGATTAAGAAAGGCTTCACAGAGCTGAGCCTTAAGGTGAAGATTCTGTGTGGTGGAAATCAGGTGGGAGCGTTCTCTAAACATGGGGATTTATCCAGTCCAAAATTTAACCTCAAAGCTGCTTTGGTATTCACAAAATGTCAGAAGAACCAGAGGAAGGCTTCCTTTACATTGGGTATACTGATGTGGAGGGTTGATGGGAAGAATCTGACAATACCGACAGGATGGGGAGGCACAGGTGACCTGCACTGGTGGAGAGAGTACCCACGCAGGAACAAGATCACAGCTCCCTTGAATTATTGAAGTAATCGAGCACCAGACGCACAGAAAAGGTCGATCCTGAGTCCTTAGCCACATTAAAGACATCAACAACAGTTTAACTGATGTTTTCTGTGGGTCAGTTCCTTCGAAAGCATTTGACTTTAATGATTCTTAGACAAATTTGGTTGTATAAAAGACATTAAAGTGATCAGCGAGGAAAACAAAAAAAATCATCTATACTTATAATTAACTCATTAACAATAATTAAGTACAAATGTCCTTGGATTCTGTTGATGAGATTCTATGTCTCTATGTTATATATGCCCAGCTCAACTTTTTACTGTCTTTGTAACCACAGGCAAATCAACTAACTTCTCCTAGATACAATTTTCTCATCTGTAAAATGGGGATAATGATATATTCATTCCTTCCATCACTCAGTCCATTGTGAGCATATGAGGCAATATGTATGAAACAAAGCACTTTGAGAACCTGAAAGCATTGACTAAAGCTCAGCTATTACTAATTTATACAGTCTTGTGTGCTTTGGCTTCTTTGGAATGATCTTATCCAAACCTAAGCCATTTTCTTGTTCCTAATATTGTAGATGAAAAATTATTTTTTCTATTATTATTGATGAAAAATTTTCATGTATGGCACTTTCACCTTTACAAAGTACTTTGGGTAGCTTATATCACAAGAGCTTCGCAACAACCCAGGGAGGTCGCTGTCGCTGGCATTCCATTTATACATAAGGAAACAGCTTAGAGTGGTTGACTTGTCTCAAGTCACACAACTGATAAGGCTTCAAAGGCAGATTTTGAACCCAGGTCTTCCTGATTTCGTATCCAGTGCTCTGTCCATCACACTGTGCTGCAGGTTTTTAACAAAAATCAGACAAGTGGTATAACACAGGAGTTGCCGTGTTGGGTTTGGGTACAGCTCCTTCCTCTGGCACATGCTATCTCTGTGACCTTGGACAAATCATCCTCTGAGACTCAGGGAAATCCCTAAGACAACTTCTCTCCTAGTTATAATTGAGACTTGTGTTGGTGGGAAAAATTCCCACACCAACAAAATAACATGTATTTTGTTTTCTGACACTAGTGAAAGACAATAACCTTAGTATGATGACTAAGCTTCTTTATAGCCCACTATGTCAAGTTAAAATTCAAAAATCCACAAACAAGCAGGCAGTTACGTTACTTGCAGTCTTCCTGGAAGTTCTTAACTATATTCTAGTTTCTTCTCAAATCAGATTTTAAAATTCAATGCCTCCTAATTAGTACAAATCAATGCAGTTCTATTACAAAGTAGCCTTCTCTTTCATTTCCTCTGAAATTTCTTCACCATCATCTGGTTCCATTCACACTCTTCTTCTATGGGCTTCCACATTGCCTCCCATCAGACAGTCCAGTCTTTCTTAAAGGGCTTCAAGAATGGGGGAATCT